>NT_177882.1:0-521 GCF_000188095.3 Bombus impatiens | reverse complement strand
TTACGTTATATGGTATGCCGTTATAACGTATTAGGTTATATCGTATATAGTTATAACGTATTACGTTTTATGGGATGACGTCATAACGAATTACATTATATGGTATAACGTTATAACGTATTACGTTATATGGGATGACGTTATAACGTATTACGTTATATGGGACGACGTTATGGCGTATTACGTTATATAGTATAACGATATAGCTTATTACTTTATATGGTATAACGATATAACGCAACACGTTATATGGGATGACGTTATAACGTATAACGTTATATGGTATGCCGTTATAAAGTATTAGGTTGTATGGTATGACGTTATAACGTATTACGTTATATGATATGACGTTATAACATATTACGTTATATGGGAGGACGTTATAACGTATTACGTTATATGGAAAGATGTTATAACGTATTACGTTATATGGAACGACGTTATAACGTATTACTTTACATTTGGGTGACGTTGTAATGTTCTACGTTATATGGTATACCGTTATATCGTATTAGGTTATA
>NT_177881.1:0-407 GCF_000188095.3 Bombus impatiens | reverse complement strand
CACAGTAGTAAGTTATATTTCACCGTTTATTCCACTAACTTATAACGGAGGTAGTTATACTGGTGCGTATGTACGAGATGAATGAGTGACTGATCTGCGGGTGTGTATACCCGCTCGACGGATGTTGACCGTTCGAAGGATCTGAAATCAGTACTGTCGTGGGAGACGATGCTGTCTCGGAGGAAAGCTAAGGATGGGTGTGTCTAGCGCACGGGGCCATCGGATTTGTTGGTGCCGATGTTAGTTAAGAGAGTGAGGGCATAGCCTTCGTTGTTAATTGGTTAAACGAAGGGTCTTAGCCGCCCTCGAGAGAAAGTGGTTAGTGGGAGGAAAGTTGCAGCGTACGTGAGGAAAACTAACTTCCCTTGTCACGCCGTGGTAGACAATGGTCTTTGGAAATACTTCGG
>NT_177880.1:1530634-1531282 GCF_000188095.3 Bombus impatiens | reverse complement strand
AAAATGCAGAAGCAGTGTTCAAAATTATTGCTTTGATTCAAAAATCTACCTGTCGCGAAGTGTCTTCTTGCACATAAAATTTCACACATTCGGGAAAAAATGAATTTTAACTCATATTTTAAATTCTAGCCAAAGTGAAATAAACGAACGTGATTTAATATTGTCACGATTAATTCATTGCTTAAGATCAAGTATATTTATGTCAAACAGATATATTCGTGTAGATATTTGCCATTTGCAAATATTCATACGGAATGTTAACATGCATGTTTACAAGTAGCACGAATATATTTTGAAATGTATATGTTTTAATTATTAAAAACCAATTATAATCGCGACGTGCAAGAAGACCTATCCTAAACTAATAAATTTAAAAAAAGTATGTTACTACTCACGGGTATAAAAAATACCCGCGGTCACTATGCTCGCAACAAAATTCTACGTAATACAACCGGTCACCCGTGCCGATTCGGACCTTTCATCCTACGACATGATTGAGTGACCGGAGGAACAAAAATGCATGCGACTCACCGTTCGAAGCGAAGAAACAGAGGACGTACCATGGATGCTCTGCTACCCCAGCGAATATCATCAGGGAGACTAACATCAGGCAGGATCCGTTGAAAGGTCAATGGTAGAAATGGAGGT
>NT_177880.1:1440758-1529921 GCF_000188095.3 Bombus impatiens | reverse complement strand
AAATGTTAGAAATTAATGGCTTAAATGTATAAAATAACAGTTCAAATGTTGTAAATTAATGGCTTAGATGCTGTAAATTAATGGCTTAGATGTTGTAAATTAATGGCTTAAGTGTTGTAAATTAATGGCTTAGATGTTGTAAGTTAATGGCTTAAATGTTATAAATTAATAGCTTAAATGTTATAAATTAATGGCTTAAATGTTATAAATTAATGGCTCAAATGTTAGAAATTAATGGCTTAAATGTATAAAATAACAGTTCAAATGTTGTAAATTAATGGCTTAGATGCTGTAAATTAATGGCTTAGATGTTGTAAATTAATGGCTTAAGTGTTGTAAATTAATGGCTTAGATGTTGTAAGTTAATGGCTTAAATGTTATAAATTAATAGCTTAAATGTTATAAATTAATGGCTTAAATGTTATAAATTAATGGCTCAAATGTTAGAAATTAATGGCTTAAATGTATAAAATAACAGTTCAAATGTTGTAAATTAATGGCTTAGATGCTGTAAATTAATGGCTTAGATGTTGTAAATTAATGGCTTAAGTGTTGTAAATTAATGGCTTAGATGTTGTAAGTTAATGGCTTAAATGTTATAAATTAATAGCTTAAATGTTATAAATTAATGGCTTAAATGTTATAAATTAATGGCTCAAATGTTAGAAATTAATGGCTTAAATGTATAAAATAACAGTTCAAATGTTGTAAATTAATGGCTTAGATGCTGTAAATTAATGGCTTAGATGTTGTAAAGCAATACCTTAATTGCTATAAACTGGTAATTTAGTTCGCAACTGTTCTTCTTCGATCTTCACGTTACAGGAGTTCACACACGAAAAAGCTCGCGCGCGTGTCACGTTGTCTTTATATACCTGATAGGATATATTTGAGAAGGTGAACAAAGGTGAAACTAAATTCAAACTTCTGTGATACTGGTTTTTGATTTAGAACTGTGTTAATTTATTTTGAATGTCAAATTATGATAAAAATAATTGTACAATATATCAAATAATAATAAACTATATATAAAACGGCGTAACTATTATAAATTAAGAACATAATTATTTTTAATTAGTGGGAGCGTATTCTTATAAATTAAAAGTATAATTGTTAAAAATTAATGGTGTAATTGGTTTAGATTAATAATAATTTGTTGTAAATAAGTACCGTATTTATTATAAATTATTAGCTTAATTGTTATAAATTAAACGTTTGGGAGCGGGGAATTAATAGGTCAAATGTTGCAAAATTAATAGTTTAAATGATATAAATTAATGGCTTAAATGTTATAAATTAATGGCTTAGATGTTATAAATTGATATTTAAAAATTTGTAGATTAATAGCGCAAATGTTATAAATTGATAATTTAATTAATTAAAGTCGGAAACGTCTACTTTAAGTTTTTCGGTAAATGTTCAATTTTCAACAGTTCCTATAAAATGTCAAGTTAATATTTTATATTATTTAACGAATATTGTCACAATATTTGCTTCAAAATTAATAATAAACGCGATAATTATGCTTCTTTTCTATATTAGAGTTTTCTTAGAGCATTCTTTTAATCCTAGTCTTCTTTCCACGCTTAAATCACGTTACGATCATAAAAACTGAAGGCAATATTTTGTTATTGTTTCATTGACTATTATTTAAGGCTTGAAGGAACGATATATTTAGGAAATCCATCTGCTAAATAGGAAGTCCACTTTCCCAATGACCATCAGATAAATATAAAATATGAATAAATCTCCTGTTATGTGAAGTTTCAAGATTGTACAAATTAGGTTCGCGCTTTTTTTAAACACATCTGATGCTCAGTCTGTTCACTTCACAACATTATGACTGTTGCTGAATAATTTCGAATTATACAAAAAAGTGAAATCATTGGCAACGAGTATCGTAAATTTTTCTCCCGGAATGAATTCTCCATCACTTTCATTGTCATGTTTTAGACGTTTTGAAGCAAGAGGTCAGAATAGTTTTAGAAGAACTACTTTTTTCATGTTCCACACTTATCCGTAAAATATAAAATTTAATTTCATTGTTACATTTTTCCCTACGTACTACCAATTATCGTAAAACTAGAAGCGACCCATTCGAGTCGTACATAAAACACAAAACTCCCAAAAATTTAGCAAAGTAACGCTGCGAGATATGTATGCAGTCGTTAAGGAAGTTTATTGGCCGTCGTAAGGTGGTGCATGTAATTGACAGATGAATTAAAACCGCTGGAAACATTCCAGGAGAACGCTGGAGGTTTTCCAGGTTCGTACGAAAAAATGTGCTAAAACGGCCGTCTCGCGTATTGCTAGTATAGAAATGTTGTATTGCAAGCAGTCTTTGACCCAAAAATATAAAATATAACAAGAACTTTATTTAAATGATGATAATGTTTCTCACTTAATGCGAACCGATTCCCTAAAATCCTGAACTCTGTTTCTCGCTCGCAACTTTTTCGTGGTCCATAAGTAAGTTTCAGCTTCTCAATTACACTTCATATTTTTGCTGCGTATAGATAAATGTCCACGTGGCACCATGCATACCGAATCTCCACGTGCATTCTACGAGTTTCTTCTCATTCCTTATTGCTCGTTCGTTACTCTAGCATAAACATTCACTCTCATTCTTGATAAATTTGAACCTATAAGTACCTCGAAATCTACACGAATTCTCATTTTCATATTGGTGTACTCGACGTGGAAAAATGATACCGAATATTCCATCGAGCGTTAACGTTCGTTAGTTTCATAGATCCAGATGCCTTTCTTTCTTTCTTTTCTTCCTTTCTTTCTTTTTTTCTCGTGATCGATTTAAATATTGTTCCTTCTTATAGGACCAATCGCGCGTAAGAACGTTACGTTCCCTGTTAACGAAGCGTCTCCATTAATTATTAATGTCACGTGTCGCGACAATTCGAACGTCGCCGACGACTGAGATAAATCAAAAACGTCGGAGAATTCGCACATCCGGGGCTCTTAGCACAAGAATCGATGGATATTCAGGCGGTCTAGGCTGCGTGGAACGTGCTAGGAATGCTTGATAGAACCTCGCGGCAGAATTTTGCATTTAACAGTCACGATAGCGCGGTTAAATATAAAAGTGGAGAATTCGCCGCACGCTGCCGGATAAATTCATGTAAACTCGTGATTTTTCGTCGTGTTCCATATTTTAGGCGGTCCCTTGACTCGCTAAGTAGCCGTTATCGGCTCCTTCGAATCGCGATCGCGATTCTTTCTTCTCGCGGAGCTCGAAACAACGACGGTAAGAACGGAATTTTTCGCCGATGACCGAGAAACGCCTGAGATTCACGGCGCGTTCCCCGCTCGCTTCCAACAGGGGAAAATTCCAACGGGATAGTTAACATCAAGGGTTGCGCGGAATGTAGGTATAGCAGGGTAAAAAGGGTGTGCGATATTTTGTCGCGAATTTGTGGCGGAGATATGGCGCATAGCTTTTTGTGCGTTACCGTTGTTGGTATAATTTTGGTTTGTATATTCTACATGGGGTAGAAATGCGTTTGTGTTTTGGAAATATTTTGGTCATTCGCTTCGTCGCAAAGAACGTTACGGATGGTAGTATTTTTTTTAGGTCCCACTCGATGTTTGTCATAGAAATAGGTTGTGTAGTTACAAAAATTCAGCAAATATTAATAAACGTTGTTTGCAAAAATAATGTATTGAACATGATAATAACGAACACAAAATTATAAGTTACCGTGATAGAATTTCATTTAATTCATCCATCACAGTACGGGAAATTTATGAACCGGTAGTCACTGTTTCTGACTATGTGTATAACTCAATATGAAAATGAAAAATGGAAATAATAAGAATGGAATTACTTTCTGTCATTTATATAGGCTATAAAGATGAATGTTACACTGCTATCTCGGTAGCTGTCTCGAATATTTTACGAATCACCCTTGTTGATCATTCGTGTCTATGCATAAGAAATTTCTGATACGACGTGATTCAAGTATCTTGATAACTTTCAACGACTTCATAAATTGAGCCGTATACCGGGCAGCTGGTTTAATCTATATATTTTTCAACGGTTCGAAAACCGCTAATATTCGCCATTTTTATTGGTTGCCACCACAGCGATTTCGACATTTGTCGACCGAGTTTCAGTTCATCGAAAGTTAAATTGGTTAGGATCGGGAACGAAATGGTTCTCTTTGTTTTTTGTTTTTTTTCTTCTACGAGATCGACGTTTTTTTTATTACAAAACGTTATTTTTGGTTGAAACTTGAAACAAATATGGAATTCTGCGATAGAGGCCGTTATTTTGTCAATTCTGTCATCCAGTGTGCTATGCTATCGATGTAGTACCATATGTTTCATGTACATATTTAAACGACGAAACTATTGAAGCGTTTAAAACGAATGTTTGAAGAAACCTACGAGTTCGATATATCCGTGAAAGTCAAATTCTCGTGTATTTTGTCGTTCGAAGCTAAAAATGAAAAATTATCAGGCATTTCTTATTGATGACATCCCAGTGATCCACATACAGCCTCGTAAAACACTTGATATACGTGTTATTAACGCAATACATTTCGTATTCACGCAAATATCATTACACCGGCGTTCTTCTATGTTCCATTAACTATCGCTCGTTCAGAAATCCGCAAGTAGATTTTAAGTACTTTGCAGCAAGAAAGAATCATTGTTCCGTCGTTTGTCACGAGAAGAAACCTTCATCAAAGAAACGGCGAATCCCATTTACATCTGAACCAGCGGTCGCGGTAGCGAATCCATTAAGCCGCCACTCTATCCCGGAAACCCTATCGCGACGCTCGCTACATTTCTCCCAACGCGACGCGCGCCGCGACGTGCCGTCGTCGCGTTTTATTCCTGCGACCAGGGCGTTACGTCGATACGTGTGTAACTAACATGTGACGATATTTCATCGTCGAGATTCTCTGACCAGGCCACGAGATCGTTGTCGGCTCGAATTCCATGTCCGGTCGTGTCGCGACAAAAACCCACCAGTTTCCCTGATGGATATTGCTTTGTTTTCACGTCGATGTATCGTGACGAAGTGACCAAAGAAAAGCAGGGTTACGTGATCCTCATCCATAATAACGGTAATGGATATAACGCGTTACATTACATGGTGGATAGCTTCCCAGAGAGATGTTCGTTTGAATCACCAAGATCCGATAAATCGAGATGCATTTTTCCTTTATTCTGTCTGTCTGTCTGTCTCTCTCTTTCTCTCTGTTTCTGTCTCTCTTTCTCTCTTATGTTTCTCGGTTGCCTTACTATAACGATCGTTTGAATATGGAGGCTTGCCATTTGTGCGATACAACGGCGAGAAATGACGTTAAAAGGGATACGCGTGGAATCTCGTTAACGTTCGACGCGATGTCAGAAAATATGAAACACACAGAGGAAAAATGAAAGTCGATGCTCGGTGGGACGAACGAATTTCCTCGTGTCTCGTGTATATTCACGCAGGAAACGATGGCAACCCATAAAGCAGGTCGATCGTCGATAATGTAACGTGGAAACAACGAAGATTGGTGAGCCAACCCTTCGAGGAAATTATTCACGAAATTGATTAAGATTATAGTGGTGAGGAAGGGAAGGGTGATTTCTTTTTTGTTAGAGAAATGGTGTTAGTGGAGGTATCCATTAACAAAAGCAGCATATACTTTATGCTATAAATTAACTTTAAACAGCGTCATTTTTTAAAAAAGATTTCGCGATGTTACCTTTACCTCTAGATAACATTTTTTACATAGACCTTAAAATATCGGAATTATCGATAATTTCAATCGTACGTTATTGGTGAAAAGAGCCAAGAAAAAATTTAAATTCATTCGTTTTACCAATCACTGCATAGACAAGTGATACGTAATCACGGAAACTGGTCGCGGTCCGATAAGAATGGGTGGACTTCTCATTAGCATCATCGTGCTAACACGTGCGAGTTCGCTTGTTGGAATTTAGCCGTGGTGCTTCGGACGGAACGCCAAACGCGCTTCCGATCCCTTGAAATTTACTAGTAGAAAGATGATACGTTAGACGCAAGAGAATTTGGTTAGCCAGCCGGGTTTCAAATTGTTTCTACTCCAGTGCAGTCGTAAATGGTAGCAAATCCCTACACGAAACATTATTTACATATGGAATTTCCATTAAATTCTTAGAATTATGCAGTACTAAACTTTGATTCGTGGCTACAGTGCTATTGTATGAAATTTCAAATTCCGCATCGCGATCGAGCAAGGAGGAAAATAATATAATTTGTACAAAATGTACTCCGTTCCATTGTAATATCGCAGTAAATAAATTTTTCAACAGTCGCTAGAAACTATTAAAAATGATTTCAAGCAATCCATTGCACACGTCAGTTGTGGTTGTCTTCGATTTTATTATTTCGTGTTGCGACGAAAACAATCGGTACGACGTGCGCAGCATGCGAAACCCGAGCCGCTGAAACTCTTTTAAAGCTCGAAACTAGTTTCTTCCGCCAATCATCCGGTCAGCAAACAGCTGAACTTCCGCTTGTTCCGAAGAAACTACTTATGATCGTGGTACGCCTTCGAACCGAGCTTCCGCTAATCTTTCGGTACAGTTTGGGAAAACCGAGAAAAGAGAAATTATTTTTACTTATCACAATCCGTTGATCTCATTTATCTTACACTTGGTAATAGAAACACAATTTACGGGAGCACATTGAATTAGATATTTTTATGTACGTTTAATCATTAGATCGTCGTTCGTGTCAAGAGAAAATTTCTCCCGCTTTGAAGGAATTTTCATTTCTCGGGAACAAGTAAAAATCGTTTTTCATGTTTTATAAGATTTAAAGGTTCCCCAAGAGACCGGATAAAATTCCGTAAAAGGATTAGATGTCTAGTACTATCCTTACGGTCCCACGAGTAAACAACTTGTCAGCAGGAATTCTACGTAATTGATCTTCCCTGACAACAGTATAAATTAATGACACTCGAACAACCAACGATTCTTTTCGAGAAATCACGAAATTCGACTTGCTATCATTGGACAACGTTACAATTCCAAACGATTGATCGTGATTCGATCGTTTGTAAATAGGCAGGTAATTAGGAAAATAATTAGGTTCTTAGATTGAAATTTAAGTTTTTAGAATGATTTTAAAATGGAAAGAAAATTGGTAGGATGGGCGGCTTTGAAACTATTATGTTCTGCTATTAATATAAGAGAACGGGTTAAACACATTGCTTATTAATTATTTGCGTATACGCTATTTTCCTACTTATAAACACGAAGTGCTCTTTTATTTAATAAAATAAGGACAAAAGCTGTCGTAGTGTAGAACAGGTCGATTTATGGCGTAGCTCGTAGAATATGATGCTTACAGGCGAGTAAGATAGAACCGTGCATAGTAAAGTAAGTAGAAGAAGAGGATTTACGATAAAATACGTATAATAGAGGGTTTTTAGTACATGGAATATGATGGCGCGTGATCATGGTTTCCATGGAGACTTTCAGTAAATATTCTGTGATCTTTCCTAGTTTTGTAAGTAAATTAATTTCGTACACAATCTGACCACTAAATGGACGGTTGCAACGTACATTTGCTTCAATAGCTTCGATGTCTCCGTTGTATTTTTTAATACACTAATTATTATTATCTAATCGTCAATGCTCAAACGTAAGAGTTATCGTTAAATAGATATACATGTTCATTAATTTTAATTAGAAAATTACAGAATGATTGGAAAGAGAAAAAATAAAACACAGCCGAACAAACGAAATAATGTGTCGTCTGAAATTTAAATATAATCAGGTAAACGTAAGAATAAAATCGTTCATCTGGAAAACGAATTCGCGCATAAAGAAACATCGTTCTACATTTTCAATTCGCTTTTAGACGAGGAATCAGCCGATGGGTGACTGTATCAAGCTCTATTACCGTTACCGCGTTACCGCAGGCTCTATGTTTATTTTACGACTTTCTCTGCGAGAATGTTCACTAGCCTTCCAAAGGAGCGAATGCCATCAGTAACATCCGCCTTCCTTTCGCGTCCCAGCCAGAAGCGGATTTTCAAAGGAATTGGAACAGGCTGGCAAGCGAGGAAGCGAACGCCTTTTTACCAAGCCCGCTAATAAGATTCAAAGGTTCGACGTGAATTCAGTCGGGTAACAACAGCTTCTGGCTGCATATTGTTTCTATCGGTGTTAGCCCAGATACACAGCGAAACAATTTTTTCCCGGTCGAGTTCACGGTAACTTTAATAAACTTTTGAACGAGTTGTACTCGAGAACTTTACGCCGTGTTTCCGCTAAACCCGCGATACGAGCGTCTTAACGACATCTCCTTCGTTTATAATTGCACCATCCGATTCTCCAGACTCTTCCTCGAAATAAATTCGTCGCGGCGACAGTTAAACAAAAGAAAGAAAAACGAAACGAGCAAAAGAAAGGAAGACAGATAAACAGGAGGTAAAAAGGAAGGGAAGAAAATAAAGAAGAAGGAATCGCTTGTTTCTCACCGCCGCTACGTCCTCGAGAAAGAAAATAGTATCGGCATTCACGAGGCTGAAGTAACGAAATCGGCAAACTACAGATGGTCTACTTGAACGAGACGGAAATGTTTTTACCGCTGGCCGTTCATTAAATCGGATTACTTTGCATCGGTCGGTATAATTGTGTTAAGTTACGCGGACGACGGTATACACTTGGAAACGCTGGAAACGGTGCGGTCAGGGGATAGAAAATAGTGGGCTGTAAGAGAATCGAAGCGAGAAAAATCGCGTCGCCTAACCGTTTAAGAGTTCGATTGAGATTCATGATGCATCGATTTCCCAGAATCGATACGATCGGATTAAGTTATCTAATCAGCCGATTGAACACAGTCATATCAATTTTCCAGCTGTGTAGTTCGCCACGAATTATGCAACAGATTTAATCGCTCGGTACAGCCCGATGCACTTTTATAGAATCGATTAATTATACGTGTGTGTGAATGAAAAATCTTCAAATGCCCACCAACGTTAATCTTATTCCACGATCATTGCTCGTATGCGTACATCTAATGGTCATAATATAAAATTATTTCAAAGAAGAGATAATCGCGGAATAACGAAGAGAACATCAGTGCTAGTAGGGCCACGCTTGATCAGATGACTCGTACGTAGCAATACGAGTAAAGTACGAGTCTCTTGGGAAAGTACTATAGTACCAAAAGATCAGGGGATTGCTTTTTTGTCCACACATGCGCTTTAAATGCCCTAACGGTGGATTTATGGAGGGTTTATATAGCCTTCTTAACCCTAACTCGAGTCTAAGCTCGGCAGGCCGTGGTACCGTCGGATTAAGGTTAAGCTCCGAGTCGTTACCTCAGCTAAAATCCTTGACTAACTGTTCGTTGTTTCTGTGAAAAAGCTTTCATATCGAACAAGGGAACGATAACCCGAGAATCTTCGGGTAAATCATTTTTGCGTAATATTTCCAAGCTCGCGTTAGTAGACTGATTATTGGTTTCTGAAACGAAGTTACGAATATATAGAGATGAAAAATATGAAAGAAAATATTTCTCTTTCCTCTGTGAATTCCGTAAATTATACGTAATTACTTCGAACAGCCTTAATCACAATTTGATTACTTTTGCTCAAAGGAACGTTGAATATGAAACATTTTTGTGAAAGTGAAGTTCTTTGCCGAGTTCTCATTCGATTTCACGATGAAATATTACGTTGCAGGGTTTTAATTTCATTTAATTATCCTTTCGTGATAATAGTATTCAAAATTTACATAAAAGATAGTGAGATTAGTTAAAAAGAAAGGAAGAAAATATTACATGTTTAAATACATATTTGTCCAACAATAAGAAACGAGATTGCGAAAAATACGAAAATCCTGTTCGTTTATTTCTGATACTTAAATTTACTTGTACATCGAATGATTTCTCTTTCACCGAAGAATCTGCATCTTTCATCACATCCACTGTGCTCTCATTTCATCTCTGCTCGAACGATTCTGTAATGACCGAAGCAAACGATAACTAGGTGTGAAATAATCCGACTAATACGATTGGATTAAAGTTCTAAGATCCAAATTTGAGATTTTCTCCAACTTTGAATGGCCGAGAGCCTTTCAATCTATAGCTATCGTTTCTTCTTAACTACAACTTTGGTTTTTCCAATTCCGCGCCGCACCTATCCCTAACCTATTATTCCCGCACTGTTTCGAGGAAACAATACAACCTCGCAATTGTCAATTCCAGTTGTTTCTTTGGTAACACGTCGAATACATCTTCGAGCCGCTTCGAGTATAAGGTTCCTTATTGTTCCGCCACTCGACGAAGTTCGAAATGAACGATTTCAGCAGAAATTCATCAAACGCAGTGAGAAACTTTCTCTGGCGGATTTTCCAGGCGTGTATAGTTGGTTCCCCATAATAGCTTCTGTATGCTCGAATCTACGCTTTTGTAATTAATATTACGAAGATTCGACGAAAAATATCGTTCAGAAAGTTTGGCTAACTTTGATTAGTTTTCCCAATTAGTTAGTGAAATAAAAACCGCAACCTTATCGAATCGGATTTATTTTCGGTTAGTAAAATCGCGAAACATATTAATTTTTAAACAACTATGGAAGAGCGATTTCTTTTATCAAAAGCATTCTTATCCATTAGGTTCGATCGTTGAACGCTCTCGCTGAAGTGTAGACAACTTAAGAACTTTGCTCGAATTTCCCTCCTACTTCAAACAAACCAACAAAAAAGTAGTTCAACGTGATTGCGTAATTGCTAATCGAAGAGCGGTGGCTTTTTAACCAAGTGTATTAGTTCTATTTAACCGCGTTATTTCGGAGTGAAAAACTTTCGATAAATTCTTAGCAATACACTAAATTCTTTTTTGAAACGTGATCCGAAAAAGTTCTTGCAAGTGGAATTGGAATTTAGTCTTAGAGCAGACCAAACCGTGGAATAAATTTTCCACCGCATTCTCCAACAAGCGAGATCGAAAACAAGGGCAAAGAAAAAGCAGTAAGAAACCAAGATAAGCCGTAGTGTCGTAAAATAAAGCAACAGAACTATGCTGAAAATGAAAGCTATGTATTCGGTCCGAGTATTCCTTTCTCACCCTTCTGTCATTCTATGCTAACAAGTAACTTTCATTCGAACGTCTATCGTTCTAGTGGAAACGCTCGCTCTTCAGAATTTCGCGCAGATGCAAGAAACACCACGAGCAAAGAGAAAAGTGCAAAGTATAAGAGCATCGATGCATCGAACGATCCTGGTTCAATGTAGTAGTCTGTCAAAAGCTATTTCTCCGCTGAAAAGGCTTCGACAGGTTCCCGGAATCGAGTCGATTTTTCGTCTGTTTTCGAAGTATCAGCAACTTTTCAACGAAATCGGCCTTCTCCTCGCATCTATGCATCCGGCCCCTCTGCATCCAATTGGATTCCTCGTTGATCCGATCCGATTCGTTGTACGGTATACTATATAACCAATTCATTTCCATGCCTCCCAATTTCTTTTCGAATGGAATTACCTAGCCTGTCATGGGACCGTTGCTCGGCCAGCTTAATTCCGGAAAGAGAAGAATGCTCTTTACATCCGAATTACCTGGATAGAAAATCGAATCGTGGCCCAGAAATGCGATCCCGATGAGATACGAAGATTACAAATGAAATGTAGCCGCGTACGCCCGTGACCTGAATCTCGCGCTTCCGTGTCCATAAAATCCGGCCATTATGTATCCGTCTAGTTCGTGTTACCATCGCTCTTTTACGAATATTCTCGATAACTTGTAAAGTAGACGGGTATATCGGATGATTCGATCTTCCTAATGGCTATAATGTTACAGTATTTCAGCTAGTATTTGGAAGCTTTGTGCGCGGTGCTCGAGTTACATAGGGGCAATATTATAACTACCCTTGGTCGAGCTTAACGAGTGATATTGCAAAAGCATCCAATAATATTGCATAACTAGTTCGCCGCATCATATCACGTCGCGTCGTTATATTATAATCAACAGCCGAGAAGACGTTTAATTCATTGAATTTCTATAGAAAATTCGCGAATAGACCAGTCACATTGCTTATGTTATAATAGGAAGTGACGCGGCATTTATGAATGTATCGTGAACGTAATCGATTTGTATATGCAAAATATTTCGTCTATATTAGTTTTGTAGGTTATTGGGTTGTGTTCGAACGTTATAGAAAAATCGATTCGATGTTATCCTGATAGAATGTAAACAAGTTTTCGATGTTACCACGACGGAGCATTTTCCACGGATATCAGACTTTCAGCGCGAAGATTCGTTACTGCATAGAAATCCTTGATAATGGTCGAAATTTAGGAAAAATATATCACAGAGCTATCGAAAACGTTGTAAGCGGAAGGGTTCGTCTATGGCGAAACATACGGCGCAATAAGTGTCAAATATGGATTTATTTCGGAAAAAGTTCGCGAATAAATCTGCCAGAAGAAAGTTTCCCAACGACTATTCTTGTGAAAAAATACACGGTGGATCTTTTCTGGTGACGAATGAATGGAACATTTCGCCAGTGTCCGTTGTTATTTACAGCGACGCTATTCTATACGTTATCGTGGTCTATCGAATTTATTTATTATTTATTTATCGACAAAAGTAATCGATAGGGTTCCAATGTGTAGAAACTCTCTAGGATTTTACCAATTTCTCTCTGAACAAAAATTTGTTCTTTACTATTTTCGAGCTTCTTATCGAGTGGAATAAGTTCTATTGTAAATTAAGGTCAGTAACATGATCTTTTTTCTTTTTGATGAGTCTAAAAAAAAAACATATTTTATTATTGATTATCAATCAAATGGATTATTTGATCAACCGAAATGGATCTTGAGATTGAAAGTGAAATACAGAAATACAATCCTGTTACCAATCATGAAATTAAATAAAAACGTCTCGTCAACTATATAATTGGAGAATGTGAAAGAAATGCATCATACGTATGCATGTTCTCATCATTCGCTGAATCGGGATGTTTCGTGATCTACAGAATAAAAGGAGATAATTATCCCGTGATATTCAGAGCATCTGGCACAGAGAGAGGGAGCGAGAGAGAGAGAGAGTTGATTTATGTAAAGAAGGTAATCTGAAAGAAAGAAAAGAGCACCGCGCGCACGCGCACGTGGAATAAGAAGCATTCGATTCTTACGCAAAGATTCTTTCTTTTCTCCTACATTCTATAATCGTAATGCAGATCGTAAATGCAGTTTGTTGGAAAAAATTTATCAATTCACAAAGGAAAGAAAGCCATGGAATAGCTTTGACAACGTAAGAAGCTTAAACTTCATCGAACATAATAAGAATACAGACTATATAGATACTATAGATATCATGTAAGAGCAGTAAGAGAGTACGCTTTCTTAAAAGTAATATGTTTCAGCGACAGAAGTTTTCATGTGTCTTCAGTTGATTTTATTTAATCACACTAGAATATTGAAACGTGAGAAATTGGAAATAATCGATTCATTTGTTCCCTTCTCTCTTTACACACTGTGCTATAAATTGCTCGTATCGAATAATAAATCAAAGGACCTGGAGAGATCGTGGAATAAATCTTCGTGGAGTTCATCATATTTGGACAACGGGCTTTCAGCGATCGAAAAGGAGCTTTAGAAACTCTTGGGAAGTTCCGGAGGTTCGAGAATTCAACGAATATCTGTACTCGGCGGGACTTCCAGAGACGGAAGACCTCACGAATCACTAGGATCTGGACGATCCATCGAATTCCCATAGGTTTCCCTTAGATAATGTGTATGCTGGAAAATATACAAAAATTCTAAGTTGTAGAAACTAAGAGTTCATAAAACGTTGATGAAAAATAAAAGAGTGCAAGGTAAAAACATTCCAAAATTTCGGAAATTTCGGAATGATCCGATGGCATCGAAAGTTCGTAAGGAAGCAAGAAGTTTAAAGAATCGTTTTATCTTAGCGAACTAGAGTGATTTAAAACTTTTTCAGCTCTCATAGGTACTATAAAATATGCAGTTTAACTGTTCCGTCTTCGAAACTGATGGCATAAAATCTAACGGTTATCGAGGTTATCGGTCTCGGAATTGTCGAAATTATGTTCTACAACATTATGGTCATCTTTCACTTTGAACGCAAAGTTTCAAACGTCTGCCGCTTACAAATTACCATAAGAACTTGTGAACAAATGGGGTCGTTGATTTCACGTTCCGTAAATTCAGAGACCTTAGTTAGAAGTCTTTGTACGCTCGAAATTATCCAAACTATGTTCCACAGTATCATCCTTCATCTTTTCGTTCAGTATCAAAATTGATAAAACAGCATAGATAATAAAATAGAATAAAATGGATGGCGCGTTAAAAGATGATACGATCATAATGTATCACTTGCTTTCTCTTCGATTTACTAAGGATTGATATGCATTGGCATCCCCGTTATAAAATCTTAATCAATTTTCATGTAAATCCAATATTCCACTACGTTCGATCCCCTCGATACGTCAAGATGGAAGGAAAAGCGGTTCAGGCTACAGCGATACCGGAGGCAAGAACCAAATTTAATTATGTTACCAACATGCCAAAAGGGATGCTCCTTTGCTGCTGACACGGTTTACATAGAATACGAGTTGCTTTTCGTGTGAGCCTCTTCTACAGTTTGAAGGCGCAGGTCGATCTCGACGTTCGACGAATTCGTTCTGCTTGTGAAATAGAAAATAATATTAGGGGCGTATGGTGGATGGCGGTAGATAGTATCGCGAGTACTATCGATGCGAAAGGGAGGAACTGAAAACGACTTGAGTCTTGATAAGCGAATAGCTTATTATATTACACAATTGTATCATTGGATCACGACCAATCACAATAATTTGAATTAAATCATAACGTGTAGTAGATCGAAATATCTTTGTTTCACTTTCAATATTCATATCCTAAAGTAATAGAGAATTCATTTTCCACTGTCTGGATTGAAGCAAATATTCTCTAGAATTCATCCGCTTTGATTCTCAAAAGTACGTACGTATTTTTGATAATAATTCCATTCTACAAATTTTCAACAAATCTTGGTCCTTTGACATGGCTGAATATCGCGTCGCTGAAGAATTTCTCATTTATTTTCAGTGTTAATTGAATGACAAGGATTCATTCAATTTCTGAAGAGCGTCAGGAAATTAAACGCGATTGCCATTTATTTCCGAGTACTTTAACAGATGCGAGGAACGTTTCCGACATAAAGGAAAGTTTTGTCCATTACAATGAAATTATGAAGAGCTGTGAAGTTATAAATCAGCGGTTTCACATACCCACGCGACCATGTAATTCGATTATGACATTTAACGCGAAACTGTATTACAGCGAACGTATTATCTTGATGAACCACGTGCTCATTATTTGGTCATTCGGTTACTGAAACACACCCTCATTTGAACACAGTCACCCCCCGTGTAAATTTCTATTAATCGAACGTTTATTAATTGAAATTTTGCTTACCAGGTAAGTAACCGTGAATATATCGTATTACGAGTATGGTTGCGCGTAATTGCGTAAATCGTTATATGTATACGGATTTCCTTTGATTTCCTTTGATGCAACACGCGTAAAGCGAATTATGATTTATTCGTAAATGTTCTCAGGTAGCTCGCTTTTAAAACTCGCGGATAAAATTTACTTGTAATTATCAAGATTCATATTATCGAAAGCATTGTTCTTAAATAAGCGACTTCTCGAAAATTCGAATGATTCGTAAAGGATCTTCTAGGTCTAAGAAATTAATTCTACACTCTGCACGGAGAGTTTAAAATTCGAAATATTTAATCCATAATGGGAGAAATGAATTTGAAATATTAAATGATGTTTTTGCCAAATATTAAATTACACGTTCCAAAATGATATTTGATGCAGGAACCGGAAACGCAGTGTCTAGAAGCATTCCAGCGTAGGTGAATGAGTTAGAACTGCACTTTCCGAACGCGAATACACATTACGGAAATGCGAAAAGTTACAAGCGTAATTCGAGCAAGGAAATAAACGCGAGTTTGTTCAAATATGCGAAAGTACGTAGAAGAGAAACTATCGACGATTATAAACTTGGACGATACGATACAACCGTTCGTGCCTATTCTACGTCATGCTGACGGAGACTGAGACTCGAATGTTTGCCACTTATTCCTGAAACATCCATCATTTGTTCCGCGTTCCAAACGTCTGCGCACGTTTTCACGTGCTGGCCACAACGCGGTTGTTATACTGCGGTCTCCCGTAACGGAAGTTCGCCAATATTTTCGAACGGAGACTAGATCTAGGTCGTTCTAGACCAGCCACGAATGGATTGTAAACAATTCTAAGCGGCAGCCGCCGAAAGGAATTTAGCACCAGCTGTGCAAACGGAAATGGGAACTAATAATCGGAGAAAAGGCTTCAACATTATTTGTATTTTCTGATGATAATGTCTTCGATGTCTTCGGTTAGAAGTTTCAAAAGCAGATATTAATATAATGGCATAATTACGTATGTCATTTTAACATACAGATTAGAATATATCTACTCTCATAGCTGAAAAATATTTCTACCCATACTTATCGATATTTATAATAGTCCGTACCAAGTGCTTCCTAGTAATTTGAAAAGCTACAATAATGGAATATTTCTTAGATATATCACGCTCTTATCTTCAAGTATCTAAGTACAAGTATTTAACAAGTCTCTCCATCTGGAATTAAACCGCTCAAACAAAGTTCCAGCTCGCGGCCAGCTAGTTTCCTTCTGAGACATCTGCTTGTTTCCCTCGTTGGTCTTCTATCAAAATCCGACGTGGCCAGCTCTTGGCGTTCATACGGAGAACAGGAAAAATGAGAGCGAGTATTCACGGATCTCTAGGAACGTCTTCTTATCTCGGTGCAAGGTAATGACGAGGATTTTTGTTTGTTGTCTGTGCGGTCGACGTTCCTTTTGAAAACGTGTAATCCGCAACGCGGGATTCACACTATGCCATCGTGTTTCACCATGATTCGGAAACTTGGTAAATGGCTGCCGTTCGCACGGTTGTTATCCGTCGCGGTAATAAACATGCCAGTACCGCGACATGGCAGCTTTATGACAGCGGGAAACATCGGTCTTCCTTTGTGTCCGCCCGTAGGTGACAATATCGAGCGACACCACCCGTTCTACGATAGCCCGATTAAACTTTCAAGCGAGCGCCACGCTGTCATTGATTCCTGTCTACGGTCGACGAGCCGTCTCACGGGAACGAATGGCAGGGATTCGGTTGTTTGACGTCCGGCTGCGTTTGGCCCAACTTCCAGCCGTTTCGTCCGAATCGAATTCTGGAGCTCGGGCTTCTCGGATAACTCGGCCTCGGCGTCGTCGTTTCGGCGGGCTTTGATTCCGCGCTTGGAATCGGAACGAATGGACGAGTGTCCTCTCTCGTTGACGCAGTGGTTCCAAAAGGCCACGATTCAACCCGTTGCCACGTGTTTGCCCTGGAAATTGATTTGCTGTCGCGTGTGTAAATGGTGGAAATACCGGAATTTACTATCAGATCTGTCTAATAATAGCCGAGTTAATTCGACTATTGGTTCTCTGAGGTCTTAACGCTTTAATAGAACCGCGTTCATCAGCTTGAAATATAGGGCGCCTTAAAATATAATATGAGAAACGCAAAACGATGATATCCTAGAAATAAAGATAGACCAAGGAAAGTGTGTAACATATTTGAAGGGACCAGCTCCTGTTCGCAAAAGAGGGATAAAGGCATGGAAGGAATCCCCAACGATTCAATTACTCGATCGCTTACAGCTCGTCAACTGGCACGAAAATAGGGAAGAAAAGTGGAACACGGCAGATGATATCGAGTAATCCGTGTCCCGGCATAAAAGCAGGCACCCTTCTCTCTCGTTCAGCCTCGTTCTCTAATTTAACTTCTAAGGAGGCGGCGAAGGGGGTGGCGACCCCGGGAATAGATATCCACTTTCGTGAGCCTCTGGCATCGCATAACTTTCGTGGTGCGGCGCGGCGCGGCGATGCGCTTTCGTGATCTTATATAGTCGCTGGATAATGGGTCCAAGCTGAACGAGCATGCAACCAGGACGAGGGCGAACGTCTTTGAGCGGCTCGTGATAGAACACCGACTGATTTATATCGATCTGAGAGCGAAGGATGGTTACATCTAGTAAGCAGAGTGCTTAGTTCGCGGTATTCTAGAAACTTCTGTTCGCTAGTGAACTTCCGTGGTACCACATTCTGTCGGATCATGAGATGCGGTCACAACCAGGAGCTCATCGCAACTTGCATTGTAACTGATGTTTATTGTAGCGATCGATCAATTAACGACAACAGATCGGCATTCATCGATGAATCTCTTAAATAACGTAGAAAGAAACGTTACGTAAAATATATGTAAATGATATTTACAGAAATGGCTTTACATTGATCGTTGTACAGAAGTATACAAAAAACAAAGTCCAAAGTTTGCGACATTACGTTACATGTACGAACATGTCGCGCCAGTGTACGATAGGCGTCATGACAAATGGAGATCGAGACGATAGCGTGATAACAATTCGTGGACAGACGCCCACTGTTTTACATTGGTCGCAGCATGGAAGCGAGATACAGCGAACGATATATCTCTGACGCGACGCATCTTGGACAGAAGGCCTAAGGATTCAAACAGGTGACGAGCGATTAAGAACAGAGCAAATGTTTATGCAAATCGCGGAACTCATCCTTATTTCTCACTCGAGGAATCTCGAGATCTACGATTACCGTATTGTGGGACCAACACCGAATTACCTCTATGACGTTTAACGTCCCTATAAACCTAGAATCACGTTTAAATCCACAACCACGGAGTCACGGATCTCATCTCGTATTATTACTTCGCCAAGCGATCTCCAAAATCCACAACTACGTGATCGTGGAGCACGCCCTAAATTATTACTGAGGCGTGAACCAATGAATTTCGCCATCGCAGCTCTGTAGAACCCAATGCAAATCGTATCGTAGAACCTGAAGTTCTAAACCTCGGTCTCCAAACTCGGAATATAAAAAGCAGGATGAACTTGGCTGCCTAAGGTTCGAGATCCCTACTTTCTAGACTCGGATCCTGTATCTGCAGTTCAAGATGGGATATTATTCCGGTGTTCGCAATCTATGCATACGAAGTATAATGCAGCGTATAAGGTAGATCTCACAAGTTTGTAACCGTGTTTCGAGTTTTCGTGATTTCAAAGTCATTCGCGAGTGATTGATACCACTGGCAAGTATTTTATTTTCGTTGACTGATAATCATTATTCCCATCAACTTTTGGGATTGATTTCATAGAACGAATTTCGCCCATGTAAAATGAACGACTGTGTTGAATACTTGTATTTTACCTTCATAAGATTGTCTCATAATTTATGGAGAAAAAAAACTACTCCAGATTTCCCAGAAATATATTCGATAATCTTACTTTCGATAACTTATCTTAATGTACCTTAATTTTGTTAAAGTGCGTTATTCAATGAGATGATTGATCAAATCGGCATACCGCATCATGGATATTATCACGAATACTAACAGTCGAGGTTCGCTAACCTTTGAACGCTTTTATGACCGATGATCAAAGCTGGAGTGGGAGCAATTTTAAATGTAGGTTAATGAAATCAGTGACCGCGACGTCTTGTTATTCGCTATTAATCTAATTAATTGTGAACTTGTACACGATGCAGTATTAAACTACGTTTCTAGCGTATTTGCTTTGACACACGGGTTCTTTGCACAGGCTTCCGGCTCGATGTCCCCGGTATTCACGGGAAAGTCCGCGAAAGAGAATTTCTAAAGAGTGCAATTTATTTGAAGCTGTCATTTGCGAAGACGAGAGAAAGTCGTAAAAACCGCGTACTCGCTCCTACTTCAGCTTGAAAGCAGCTTTATGACTCTTTGCTTTTCTGTTCTTTTCGATGCCGTTGAATTGACGAGTGTCGCTGTAAATTCACGATCCATCGATTCGTAGGCATCTTCTTCTCCACTCGCTGTTTACCTCGGATCTTCTAATCGTCCGATCTCGTTTCTTGAAAGAAAGAAGTTTGCCGACGCCTTGACCCGAATTCTCCAGAATACACGTATCGAAAATTGAAATTAGAGCACGTGTTCGATGAAAATCTCGTACTTTGGAAAGAAAAGTTATTTCTAGAAATATCTTGACAGAAAAGAATAAAGATTAAGATGTAAATAGGATTCCAAGTATAATTCGTCGTGATTGAATTTACTTTTCGAACGTTTCATCGATTTCCCACATCGCGACGATTGCCTGGCCCGTTCATATGATAAATAATTGCAGGCTCGAGTAGCGACGATTCTTCGAATTCTCATTTCCGATTCTTTTGTAAAGTCGCGTAATTCTTTCGAAATGGTAGACGTGAAACGAGTTCTTTTGTTGGGGCAGCAGCAGCTGCGCTTCTATTATCGATCTGTCGTATCGTTATGCGTGTATATGTGCACCACGCGTGTGACTGTAGCTTTCCGGATTGCTCTCCCAGTCTCTCTCTCTCTTTCCCACTGTTTCATTCCGTGATGTGTATAATGTTTCAACGTGGTAATTAACATTTATAATAAATGACAGAATGCTGCCGCATAATCGGCTCAACTACATTACATAAAGCATTACAGTGGTGTCGACTACGGTCTGGCACAAACCACGCTATTCAGCGTTGTTCTACCGTGTAACGAAAATAATACCGGACGTTTCTTTAATGCGGAAAAAGCATGCTTGCCAAGGCTATACGTTCTATCGACAACTTCTAAAGCTCTTTACCTATTAATTTCTCACCGCTGATACCGCGCACTCTTATGTGATTTGACAGCTATCGAACGGTAGAACTCTCTGTAAGGATAGAACGTTTTAAATTGATGCGTTTGAAAAAGGGATGAAATTTTAGAATGAAAGTGTCTTTAAACGTTCGAACTACTTTCTAAATTATTCGCCAATTTTTTCTCCGAGTTTAATACTCGAGTTGGAAATATTGGAAATATAGAAATTCTAGAAGTATCTCGTTAAACTTTAAATCGCTAACGTTAAGAGTTAAGCAGTTTCTAAGTGCATGAGGTAAAAATTAATCGTATCGTTCTCCAGAAACGATACGTTTAAGCGGAATATGTTAAAGTTGAAAGGTACTTTGGTTTCTACTAAACTCTCCGATAATGCTAACTCTAATGCTAAATTTCGCAATTTATATGGGATTTTTTATCGATATATAAAGTTATCTAATATCAAACGAAATTATCGATCATCTTCGCGAAACGCAAGCGCCGCGATTAACCACGATTAAAGTAGCTACGTCGAGAATTCATTACCGCGAAATGGCAATCGTTTTAATTAATTCCATATAAGGAGAATAAAGCTGCACTGTTCATTCTTGACGGCATTCACGATGAAATTGTATTTTCATTCATGAAAGAATACCTAAATCGGAAGAGACGAGTCCAATCATCCAGGATAGGCTCTTCAATTTACAAGACGTCGACGTTGTGGAAGATACTTCCGTGTACCCTCGAGTTGACGTGGCATCGAGAACGGCGTAGAGGCTCTTAACTCTGAAAACGATTCTACCGTTTAATTTGCTCGACTGCGATTCGAGCTGCAGATTATGAGCTGCGAACGTTTCTCCTCTATTTAGACGTGGCTTCAAAACGAGAAACACGGAAGCCATTCTTTTCGATGATTCGATTTTCTTTATAAACAAAATGTTTCGTTTATGATTTTAACGACACATTGTGGACGTATTTATTAAACGAAATATTATTTAATTATTCATTAATTAAAAATAATTATTATGTAATAAAACGCAGCAACGTTTCTTTGTAGTTTGTTTCCTGAATAATTTGTATCGTTTAAATATTTATACAATTTTAGCCTTCAGCGTTTCATAGCATAAAGCGCCAGGTTGTATTAAAATGTACGATAAATTGAAAAATAATTTGTTAAAAATTGTATTATATCGCTAGACGTGATTGATTTTCAATATTTCATTACCGTAGAAAGCGTCGTTGTTTATCAAAATATTTAAATGTAAATAGAGGACGAGAAAGTTTGATGGTTGTCATCGTTTCATCGGTGTCACGTATACTTTGTAATTGCGATGCATTTTTCTATGTGCGAGAGATATAGATGTGATACAGATATGTACATATAACGACGCGGCATTAACACATCAATACCTTTTGTAGTAGGTTGCATTTACAACGATGGAGCGCGAAGTAATGCTTTTTCAATACTCAACGAACGAGCCATTACACGCGGTAGAGAGAAAGGAACATGGAGTTCAAAGAGAAACACCTGAAGCGTTTTAAACTCAATTTTATTTCGACTGAATGGCACGAGTAAACGGACTAATTGCGCATAATTAAATAACAAGCAGCTAAAACTAACCACGGCCCATTTAGCCGGGAAGGATAAAGAAGGAGTCTCGAACAGACTGTTTCGAAGCTTTTTACGCTTTATCCCGTGACCGCATTCCTTTCGAACAATTAGCCTCGAACGGTATTATTTAAAGGATCGATTAATAAAGATTACCGCGTATGAAACGAACGCGTGCGTAATGTGTGTTATCTACCATAATTCTGATCTGCTTTTCCACCAATCATCCTTTCCATCATATCGAATAAACAATTCTACGCTCAAAATTGGGTTATTTTTCTTCCGGAGTCATGTAGAACGAAAGCGGTATGAACGTTTTAATGTAACGTTTAACGTTAATGTTACGTTTAAAACGTAATGTTTTATAATGACCGATTTGAATCTGACGGTACGCGTATGAAGAATTGAAAATATCTATTTGAGACGTAAAAAAAGCGACGAATATCGTTTGTAAAAGATCGAGCCACGAAACAAAACTAAAGTGAATTCTGAAGAATTACGAGAAACAATATAACCTTTACTCCAAAATGTTAGAGTAGCGAAACGTATACCTGAGTAATATTTTCTTTGCATAAAAGATTCCTATTAAACACAAAGTGAAAAAAGCCGGCTCTCCAGAAAGATATCACGGTAATTTCGAGAGTACTCTGGGAACAAGTAACAAACGATTGTGAGAATCGGTGATAAAATTTGTATAAATACCCTTAGAATTTGTTCTCTTTACCGAGTACCATTAGCCGACTAAACCTGTGTTTATAATGCCACATGTATAATGCTTTGTGCGCGGACAGTTGAACGCGGAGGTGGGCGTTGTTCGCACGATCTTTAAAGGAAAGCGGTTAATGCGTTTAATGCGAGTGCTGCTATATTTACACGGCGAATAAACGGCGAAATTATACATTGTTAAACGACGGATAGCGTGAAACGGCAATGGTACCATCTATTATTTTTTCCAAGATTCCTGCTCAAGTAGCAGAAAGAGGGAGATGAAGAACACTTTTGAATAAAACATATTCACCAGCGGCTATGGACCTGAAGTCTATTCTTCCGGTTCTCCTGCTCGCTACGTCTTCTTCCTCTCTAACTCCTTGCCTTTCGTATTTTCTTCTTTTTGTCCCGTTTGTTCGAAACTGAACCACTTATTCATGAAACGTCGGTCTCGGTTCTTTCCAACAATTAATGTGTTTTGCGGTGGCCAGGCTAGTTTCGCGAAGATAGCAGTTTAAACAGCCTTTAATTCCTGACGTGATCGCGTCTGCAGAATTCCCGATGGAATTCTTTTCATCGTTCGCCGCGGTTCACGGCGGATGATTAAAGTGTTTGATGCGGAGATCGGCTGTTGTTCAAGAGGATTCGACGCCGGGAACGTTCGGAATGTTTTAACATAGCTTCGACTAAACTCCATGTAGCGTTCTATCGGTGTTCTTCGATCTCTTCCCTTCTCCGCCTCTGTGTCGGCTTTGTGCAGAACCATATACTGTCTCCTTTTGTTCCACGATTTTGTAAAATCAAGAAATATCCTGTTCTTCCACTCATTTCTTGTCTATTGTCGTATTACAGCTAACACGGTTATGAATAAATTTACAGCGAATATTAATAATTACCAATTACATTAAATTAAGTTAACTAACAGACAGGCTCCGGAGAAAGAGCTCGAGCCCAAAGTATTTGCAGAATCTCGCTTTGTGAATTTGCGACTGAAAATGTTTGGGATGTTTTATCGTGTACTTCTACTTGTTTTGCAGAGTGCCGTGCTCACGATCCTGGATTAAAATTGTTATCGAGTTTGAAAGAGCTAAGAAGATGAGTAGAAATATTGATCAAAGTGGAACGAAATGAAATTCTATACTTTAACAATAGAAAGTTATCGAACTTGATACTCATTTGACGAGTAAGTTCGCATTTTCTATATGCCTGATGGATTTCGGCTAGGTTTGCTTTCAGCATTCATCATTCGTGAAACTAAATTGCAACTATCCATCACTCGGGCAAACAACGTCGTTAAAAGTGATCGAGTTCTCTGGCGCGAATAAAAAGCCAGGATATCTCATTGTTCTCGCTAATCCTTAACTAGGAACGTTGATTTTCCGTGAAATAACGACTTAATGATACCCAGCCGGGTACTTCTTTTAATCGGTCGGTGTTCGATGTACAACGCTCGGTTTCTATACGTAGCTTTGATTGATGAGTCGATCGCATGTCCTTTTTTGCTTCAGGTTCTGACAGCAAGGTGTCGGATCTTGATGGACAACCGTATACAACGTTATTGTACAGCAACGGACCTGGGTACACGCAGCCGAGGAATATTTTACGAGAAGCTGGCAAGGATTCCATTCAGGTAAAAACGGCCGGCTCATATTCTCACAAAGATATCGCGTCTGTTTATTGGATCGGAAAATGATCGCGCTGAAATATCGAGGGCACGTTTAAAAATCCATCACGCTTTGTCGAGGGGTTCATTCGCGAAATATTCGATGGAACTCTTTCGAACTTCATATATTCCGTCCTCCATCGTCCTCGTTCCCACTTTCATCCTCTTATTCACATTTCCGTTTTCGAGACTCAATGGTCACCGACGATCGGTTGGTTTTCCGACCTGATAACTTTTAATTTAACCACGAGTCGGTGATCTCTTTTACTTAAATATTCTTGAAATGTGTATAGTCGGTACGTATTGTAAATTCGAGTCTTTTGTTATCGAAGAGTGATTTAAAGCGAGAAACTTCTCGCGAGTGCAAAGGAACTTACGGAACTTACTTTTGTAGCAGATCTTAATTAAAGATAGAGTAAAAGGACGAAGTTTGAGACAGTCTGAAAAGAAGGTTTTTGTTTATCGCGTTGTAGTACGATATTCATAGGAAAGTACGGTACGGTATAGTACTCCACGGTGAAATACGGTATTGAAAGCTTTATCACGCGTAACGTTCGTGTTGTAAATCAACCAGTAGACGGCTTCAATCCCAGATAATAAATTCTATTTAAAAAAGCAATTCTATTTCGTTGGACGTATTCGTGAAAGCATCCCAGTTTCGCGATATTAAACGCATACCCGGCGCTCTCCAGCATCGGCTGTTGGTTTAATTCTTCGGATATGTCACACGGACTAACTAGAATGATCGTTACAAAATGGAGAAAATTGGAAATATTAAAATCGCGCGAACAGGCCACAGCATCGTCCCATTCTCTCGTAACGTTCGTTAACATTTCCACATCGGCCAGCTGAAAGTTTCGTGTTCGAATTTACTACTCGTAACAGCGGCTGGGTGTTTCCAGCGTCGATTGATCGAACACGAAAAGAAATGTCACGTAGAGTCGTGCAATTATACGTTAATTAGCGTGGAAACATTCAGTTCTTCAAACGAAAACGTTCTCGAGTTTCCCTTTGCCTGTTTCTGGTTGTGAAAAAAAAAAAAAAAAAAAAAAGAAAAGAAATACGATTCAGTCTTAATAAAATAAATGGTAACCCAGTTTCACAAAAATAAAGCGCGTTTTCATAAGACTTATGCAAAAGAAGAGGAAGAAAAAGTGGAACGAGTGGCGAGTACATGGCAAGGTGAGGCGGAGAGAAAATGAATAGAACTATAAGAGTTTTACGTTCATTAAAGTGACCGTTCCCTCCGTAATATATTTGTTCTTTTTTTTCTGAACCACTTTAAATATACGTGAATTTTATTAAAAATACACGTTGACGACGAACATGTTATTTTATTATTACTCATTTTGTTTCCAGTTTGCTTGTCTTTCGCAGTTGCATAAGCAAAAGTTTCGTTGATATCGTTTGAGATATTTTATAATTAATTGGTCGAAATTAAATCGTTCATTTAGATATATCGCAGGTTATTATCAGAGGAATATCGTCTTTCCGCGTATCATATCATGAACGCGATAAGCAATAATCGTTTCCATCGCAACCGATCCGCAATCGGAATTTGTAGCACGTACTATAAACTTTCTTCCCGTGTCTCGGGATGGAAAATCAATTTTTACGAGTCTCGTCCTTGAGGCTTCTATGACGGGCATGTACGTTGCGTATAGAAGTTGAAAATGATTGGAAAATTGACTCGTTAAATAACTCTTTCTAACTTGATTATTATACGTTATTATGATTATTATATATTATTATTATTATATATATATATTAAAATACGCAATGTTTTGGATGAATTATCGATCCGATGAAAATTTTAAAATATTCAAAAATGCTGTGTTGTTTTGAATTCAAAAATGCATATTTTACTGTTATTTTACATATCTGTTGTTTATTTGCTTTACTCTTATTTTACTTTGAAGCTGCATCGAATTTTGTTTTTCTTCCTGCACTGATTCTATCAACATTTTATACGATTATTTCTTCGTATTTACATTTTAAATTAAATAACGGAAGTTACATATTTTGTTCAAATATGTACACAGCCATCCTGGCAGAGACAAATGGAAAATTTCACTCCTTTGTCGTTTAATCAAAAAATCCCGAGAGATGTAGGTCATCAATTCAGAAAATCTGTTCCTTCCTTTACATCTCTTTTCTCGTTCGAATCTCTTACGTCCCATTCACATTCACCTTCCACTAAAAATTCACCACGAGCATTTCTATTTACGCCCCCATTCCTACACGCATAGATACAGCTAACAGTAAAAATCGTTGCAAAAGTAGCGTTACCGCGGGATCGATGAACGAAATCGCTGGTTAAGATCCAATCATCTGCCACTCGAGTATTTCCTTTACGATCTTTTCAACTGAGATAAGAAATCCAATTTTATTCCGGCCCGTTCGTTTCGGCAAGACGAAACGGAATAATCAAACGAGTATTTTTTATTCTCTTAAAGAAGATAATACGTTTAACTGATCGGGTCCGATTGGCTAATTTGGTCGAGCGGCTGTTCCGTGTCACGATAACTCTGTTTACTTCGCGTGGAATATCATTTCCGTTCATCGACGAAGATCGACGGTTTTAGACGATGGAGTGCTTGGAGAATCGTTCGACTCGAATGGTCCGATGATGGATGGCAACTGCATAGCTGTGCGATATTTAAGCTTGCCTCCCGGGCGGACAATAATTCCATGAGATATCGTACTCCGCCGCGCCGCGTAGATTTCGGCCACTATTGCGGAACGATCGTAAGAGAGCTAGCTCTCCCAAGGGATCGCCATCCCGTTTACTTCGATTCGACGCTTTACGACGGCTTTTTAACCTTCTCTTCTCTAACCTATAGCGTCGCAGTGCACTGGTAGCTGGTGGCTCTGTATAATTCAGCGAAGAGTTTCCCGGATCATGGGGCGAGCTGACGTATTCATTTGTTATTTATTCCACTATCGTAAAACCCAGAAGATTTATTTTTTTAACGTACAGGAGCTTAATTTTTCGGCGGCCGATTTGATTTTCTCACTCTCTTGTTACCAATTTAAACAATACTTTGGCAATCAGCGACTGGTATTTTACGCTTGTAACGATGTTGGAAAATACAATATTTGTCAAAAAGAACGAAAGATATACCGATGAAGTGGATTTTTAAATAACGCTACATGTACACTTGGCAAATATATTTTGCCTAGTGTTGCGCATACGAGCTATCCTATTGGTGTCGTACTTTTAATTAAATACTGTATTTGACCGGTGCCTGAATTTATTGGCAAATTCGGTTCATGAAACGCTAAAGCCGATGAATTTACTTTGTTTATACGGTTCTTCATTATAAACGATCGATTCTGAATAAATAATCTAACAAATTAGATAACTTATTAATCAATTAATCAATGATAATTATCCGATTCGATTCTAGAATTGACACTACAGATATGAAAAATTGACTTTTGATCGATTTTCTCTTTTCTGTTACTTTTCTCCTGTACGTATCGCGTTACGCTGTCTAAATAATGTTTACTGTAATACATCATAACTCAACGATAATGCTGTCGGTAAATTGCACGTTTCCGTCTTGTAATCCTTGACTCATCGCTAGACGCGGCGGTCAGTAGAAACCAATGACACGGATAATAAAGCAAAGCTGTTACACGAGAAATTTCGTGAGCAACGGGAGCAAAATAGGTCGAGGTGTTCGAGTTCCTACGGTTCGATCCTTTCCGGAACGCCAGAAGCTTCGGGAAAATCTTAGAGAATTCTTAGACAAGAACGTTCTATGAGAGCAACGTCGTCCACACGGGTAACCTGTCATAAATTACGCAAGTGTTCCGTGCAAAGAACTATAGGAAGAAATGGACTTAAAACGATTCCAGCGGTCTCGATGCATTCGTCTTGAACACCTCTGTAGAATTCGAGATATTATTGGAATAAATGGAGAAGTTTCAACCTGAGTCAAAGAAAAATTACCTATAATTCTATGATTAGTATCTGATAAATCAATGAAATAACGAAGTAAAACTGTAGCTTACACGAGTGTCATAGAAACAACACAGTTAAGAAATTACCAGGGAGAACGAGGAATTTCCAAACTGGTTCTTTAATTTCTTAAAACATATAAAAACATCGTTACACAGTGTAGATACTTGTTCCAACTTTTTCCAAGACAAAGCTCCGTATCATCGTGTCTAGATGATCTTTACGAGCGGGCAAGATCTCCCTTTATACGATCCATCTTTACCGCAAGATTCTCCGCAGCTTACACGAGAAAGAACACGGAACATTAATCCGTCCCACGCGTTCCCCTACGGTCAAATCACCCTTCTTACCCCTTACTCACATCCACGCTGTATATCTACTCGACAGCAAAGTTCCAACCCATAAAAGGCGAACTAAGTAGCGTTTCGTGATCGCCCGCGGATCCTTCGATGGACGATCGGAAGAAAACTGTGTCGACGTATCTTTACCTTCTACGAAAGTTTCGCGCGTGCCGATTTCAATTCCCGACGAGACGTAATGCTGCCGGGCCTTTCCAGCTCGATGAAAGTTTTATACGCCGTATGCTCGATAGAAGTACCAGCTAGCGGCGTTGCTCGTTTTCTACACAGGCGAAGATTTCCACCCGTCGCGCACCACGTTCTAGGATGCACCCTTTCATTCGATCGCGGGGGTTGAACGTGTTAAAGGGGTTCGTCGACCATTTCGACCGTACTCGCGAAAGTACCCTCGTGAAGCACATTTTTTTCTTCTTTTCCCTTTGCCTTCTTTTTACCTACATTTCTTTCGTTTCTCTTGGGGGTTGTAAACAAGGAGGAACCAGAGGGCGGGACGGATCGAAGAAGCATAGCCCGAAGCTTCGGAAACGTCGTAATGTCGGTTTCTATCGGTGTTGCGGAGAATATCAGTTGCTCGTGCATCATAATTACAAGCTTGAAATTGTAGGCTTGGTTTCGGTAACGAGGCCGCCGGCTGGAATTTCGTTCACGCCGGGAAATCGCGGTACCGGCTCGAAATTTATGGCGTGATTTATCGCCGCTGTTCCGCGATTATCCTTTCGACGCGGATTACGAACGGGTTCATCTCAGCAATAAGGAATCGACGCTCACGTCGTATGTGGTACCTCAATTGCATGCGAAATTTTCAGACTATGTGATTTTATACTGAAGCGCCTGATATTCAAGTCAATAAGTAAGAAATATTACGGTGTATAAATAAATTTGCTATCGACATAAATTATCTCGCTTGGCAAATGGCCATTAAAATGAAAAAGGGCAGCTCCGTAAGTTGTAAAATTTCACGACTATTAGTCGAGGCAAATAAATCATTGCATTTTCTTAAATTTACAAATATCCAAATTTTGTGTTAAAAATTCTTACTGCAAAGCGCATCTATAAATATATACGTAATTAACGCAGAAGCTGATCCATGCAATTAACGCTGGAACGTTGGTTTTGGATTGCAGACCGCTGGAGTACCACGTGCCTGGGCGACACACGGCGGCGAGGACGTGCCAGTGTTCGCCATCGGTCCTCTAGCGAATGTCTTGTTCTCCGGTAGCGTCGACCAGAGCTATATACCTCATGCGATCTCGTACGCCTCCTGTCTGGGTCACCACGCGAGCCGCTGCTCCCGAGATTCCATATCCAGCAACGACACAATGAGCGCCCCGATAAGCTGTCCCTCGGCGGAGCCGAACAGCGCCGCGATATCCAGCGATGTGATGAATGACCAGGCCAGAAATCCACCCACGAAATCCGGCGCGTCTCTCGAACCGGCTGGCTTCCATTCGCTAACCAGTGTTCTGCTGCCCCTTATCCTTGCCATTCCACCATGCCTGCTCGAGGGAACGAGTTAATGCCCGTTAGAGCCTCTTCCGGTGAATAGTTCTCAGTTACGTTCGACCTGAACCACCCCAAGGAAGCTTTCGGATAATCTGTCAGGATGAAGACAACAGGTGATCCTAATGATCTCTCGAACTCGTCTCGTATTTCGGGATTAAAAAGTTCGAACATCGAAAGACCATTCGAGCGGAGGGAACAGCAGAAGAAGATTCTTCTGGTTTGGGTTTTGAATCGTAACTCGATCGAATCAACCGGATGAGGGTAAACCGAAGGTCTATTAATTCTTTCCTTCGTCTTGGTGGGAATGATCGCGGAAGTCGCGTATAAAACGAGAGAATAAGTGGCTTGTGAAGGAGGATACGGAAAACGAGTACCGGGGACTATGTATATTCGAATTTCCATGCGCACGGCTACGAGCGAATAATTTATCAACTTGGCTCTCGATACGTCGAGCCCTCGATCGAGTGTAACGCCTATTCTCCGGTGGAAGCTGTTCACAAAATCCAGGGTATAGATTAAACGGATGGCTAATGTACGACGAGGGGCTGTCTCTTATCTTGTACTGGTTGTTACGTCACCTCGAGGGGAACGGGATTAATCCCAGCCCCGGGAGTCTGCTTCTTCCTAGGAACAGCCATCCATAAAACGTGTATACCCATGTGGATCGAAGGGGGCCTTCGGTTAATCAGCGTCAAGAGTCAATAGACGATCTCGCATACTACGCGATCCTGAAGACGTTCCAAAACGGTCGAACGATCGACTGGAAGATTATGGGCCAACCGTTCGAGTAGCGGGCGTGTCACACGTTTCACGTCGAGCGTTTTGCAAACGGGGACACACGATGGAACGTGAAGTGGTAATTTGTCGTGGAGCGGAGGTGTGTCCAAAAGGTTTTCAGACTCTATGGAACGACGTGCGAAAGCTTTCCGCCTATCTCTCCCTCCCTCTCTCTCTCTCTCTGTCCGTCTGTCTCTCTCTCTCTCTCCTTCTCTCTCTTTCTCTCTACCTCCCTTCCTCTCCCTATCGCGGTTCTGCTCACTTCGGCGAACAGTTAATGACGGTTCTTGCCTAATTTCGCAAAGAATTTAGTGCTACCCGGTGAGAGGGTGGGAATCCAAAGCAGTTCAGAGGACAATTTGCGACGATAATGACTATCCCAAGGCAGCTCGGTGAACTTCGCCGACTTTCAAAGCTTTCACAGAATCTAAATGGGGTTTACAAGTGCTACGTGACGAGGATACTTCATCCGAGATCGGCGAAGAGTTCCCCGATAGACTCGACTCGGTTCGATTAAAGGGGTGTCAAGCGTGTAGATCCGGACGCGATCGCCGAATGAAAGTGTCGAGGAAGTTGCTCGAAATTCGTGAAAGTAATTCTTACAAGAGTGATGTTACGTTACGTTGCGTTACGATGTTTTTTCTCAGTTTGAAAAGTGGTTTTGAAGTGTGGTGTGTTATAAGGTAAGAGGTTGTCCGGTTAGAGGTACATTGAATATTATTCATATATATATATAAACTTACAGATATCGCAAGAAATACATCGATCGGTTGGTCGTGCCAATCGTTTCATTGAATAGTTTCGTTCTATGAAAATTTTAGTTCATCGATTTTAATTCTGTAACGGTGAAAATGAAAAGAATGGAGGGTCGATAAAATGGATATTTCCATGGGGAAATACATTCTTTTTTCTTTTTTGACTGTTTTTATTGTTTGGTTCCATCGAAGTTGAAAATACAATCCATCTCAATTGGTCGAACAATTTGCACGAGTGGGAATAGATTGTAAATTTGTCTGATAGAATGGAATTATAACATCAACAACATTTCAAGATAATTCTACTAATATCGTGTTTCGAAAGTACTTGATCCGTAGAAACGTGTCCAATTCGTTTGTTCAATTTGTTGAAATTGTTTTACAGCTATACGTTACGTAAAAGTCAAAAGATCGATTTAACTGTCTTTGATCGGAAAAATTGACTTTCCAAATAAATTTTCGGGAAAACATACATTATAACAGTAAAGTTATGCCGCAAACAGATGAAATGTAAATAATATCGGAACTGTTATAACGGGCCCCCTCATTAGCATTTGAATGGAAATTTTGAGATTCGAAAACGAGCGACAGTCGCTGGGACTCTCAAGAAAAGCGCGTTTAATTCAAATGTATGATAATTCGCTCTGTGATATCGAGTTTAATAGCAATCTCTCGTCATCTGGAATTTTCAGGAAACATTCAAACTTCGTCTCTTTTTTTTTTTGGATCGAATTTCGATCAAAGCAGTGATTAGATCGATCGTGTTCTCCATAGAAATGCAAAAAACCAGAAGAATTGAGGGGAAAATAATCGCGATCGATCAAATCTGACACAAACGACCATTTGCAAAATCAGATTCACTTTGATCCTGGATTACTATCCACGTCGAAAAGAAGATTCTCGAGGCATTGAACCATCGAGATTTCAAAATGAAGTCCTTTAAAACACAGTCGTCATTCGAATTTAGGTAGGACAATGCGTCGTTATTACGAACTGTAAATTTTAATTTCAAATATCTGAAATGATTTTAATATTTTAAACGATCAAAGAGATACATAGTAATTTGATTTTGCATAAATTTGAAATATATCAGACGTCCTCACGCGACGATCTCAATTTTTCTTTACTTTTATTATACTTTTGCATCTATATCAGTACCTGCTGTTCGATCTATAATCAGCATATCAGAGAGATTTATTTGAATATGATGTTTTTCCATAAGCTCTGTACCATTGCGAAATAAAATCACCGAGATTGTGCGCAGGCCGAATCGTAGATTTTTCAAAAATAAGATCATCGTGTTTCTACATTGCGTATCACTCTGTTGAAAATTTCATAATGTATAAAGCGCGGGAGTCGATATTTTCGTCGTACGTGTTCATTGAAACGTTCTATTTTCAACGACTGCAGAGATCAGCTACAAATTCTTCGATACACGTACTCCTCGGAAACTTCATTTCGACTTTGGATATTTTCAACATTGTTGTCAGCTTTCCATTAGACTTGGTATCAGAATCGTTACCGTTGGCAAGAAACAAGTTTATCTAAGCGTAAATTGTTGCTTGCGAGGGAAGAACGTTAGAACAAGGGAAATTCGTTTTCAAGATATCGCGAAGGGTAAGCTATTTCGTAGAGGCGAAGCTCGTCTCGTTTAATTCGTCGTAAAAGAATTTCTCCTGCGATGATGAAATACACGAATAATACTTTAAACGCAAATGATACTTTAAGATAACGCTATAAAACCAAATATATATGTCGTTAGGAGGACGATTGTTGGATCGAATCGAAACGCTCATAAGCGCTTCTTCTTTATTTTTTATTATATTTGGAAATACAATTTCTGTTATTCTGTATTTTAATTGCCCAGCTTCAAATACTTTGTTTTAACCCTCTATAATTGGATTCTGTTTGCTTATGTGAAAAACGAATTAAAATTGATTACATTTTCTTATTTTTATATCCAAATTACAAACGAATTATTGGTACGAATAAATTATTTCGTACAATTTCAATTTTCAAGTCAAAGTGCAATCCTCATTACGGAGGATTAATTCTGCAAGAAATTGTTCGCTCTGAACTTCTGACATATCGCTAGCGCTTCTACCTTTATTCATTTGCCTTGTTAACGTTTGTCGTTCCTTGTACGTAGGTTCCACGAATCATGTTTTTGCATGCTTACATGGCACAAGTGCAACGTACATGGACGAAACTAATCAATTATCAATTAGTAACACTGCAGTCGCGATAAAAAGTCGAGTGAACGTTTCTTTGTGATGTGTATGTATTAGATACATATACGAAGACATCTGGTAACTAGACGACGTAAATTGCTGTTACAAACTTTCTCCAGCTGAATTACTCGCGAATGCATTTGTTATTATTATCGTTATCTAACTAGAGTTTATCGTTAAACCCGATTGAGAGTTATTATTGCCTGGAGATTCTTATTAATATCATCGCAAATTTCAAAATTATGTTCGTTGCCTGTTATTATACGAGACTATATGATAAAATCGCTATACTTTATAAAATACTCGGTGAAATAAAGATTTTCTTTTTAGAGGATTCTTTGTTGTCCTTAGGTCGTTATCGCAAAACGAAGTTTTTGGTCGAAAAACTAGGGTAGAGTTTATGCAAACGTCAAACGCTAAGATTTATGCACAGCTGCACCAGCAGACAATGATGAAACAATAGACAGGCATTCAGGGAAAAACAAACTTGGTTGTGAAGTTTCGAGAAAGATTTCACGAAGTTAACAACGAAGCTTTAAGCAGGGGAAAAAAAAGGAGATTTGTCGAGCGTAACTGTAAAGTTTGAAAAACGACTGTTTCAGTTCGCTACCGAACTTTTGAAGAGGGGCCAAACTCCTTCATCCAGTGCTTTTTTGCTTTGACATCCTCTTAAAAATTGTCGTTCTCCGTGTTTCTTCGTTTATAATAAGCGTTGTTAGTGTCATCCTAACGCCCAAGCTAATTCTTTTTCTGTTCATATATCAACATTGTATATAAGCAGCGTATCTACAGACGTGAAAACTGAAAGAATAAAAAGCATATGGTCTATCGATTCAGCTGTGGCATTAGTCTCGATAGTCACATACGGTAAAACGTAAAGCATACGGTATTTGTATTGTTGTTTATCTCAATATGGTATTATTTATAAATATCACTACGTTCGAACGCTTATCGATATTCTATACTTTATTAAATTCAATATTTAAAAAATTGTGAGTCTAAATAACGTTTCAATAATTCTGTACGAGTTTATATTTCCTGTACTTTAAAGAGAATGTTGTACGAGAACGATGTGGTACGTATGTAACCCAGAAATACAAAAATGGAAAGTAAGAAGATAATGTAGGATTTTCTACAGGACGAAATAAGCTCGAGCTTTGAACTTTAACGTAGATCATCGAATACTTTTTCCTCTTTCTGTAGAGTCTACATCGCCATAGCCATGTATTTCCATGACAAAAGAGGAGCAAACCAACGTCACTGTTAAAAGATGGATATGAGAAACTAGAATTAAAAGACAGTATCATAGAATTTGAAAAATCAAGCACTAACAAATACATATAATATCGAAGAGCGATAATAATCGCATATAAAGCTTACACACGTCGATTTTAAGATTGCAAGATTTTAAATAATCAACATCCAGGTTAAAAACCCGAAATGAACCAAAATGGAATTAGAAAACTGAATACATTCGTTGTAATAAATCTCGGAATTAGAAGGTTGGTTGATGTTAGAGGAAATGGGAAGAGCAAATATTCTTTCTTTTTAAACTCACGTATACGGCGAAATATCACTAAGTACGCAGCTCGGCATCCAAACACGACGTAAATTCAGCACATTCGCCAAACATACATGTGTTCGCAGGTTATCCTTCTTTAAACATGACTAGCCAAACTCTAACAACAAGCGAACAGTTAGCCAATTTCGACAAACAATAGTTAGAAAACTATCAGCGTTATATACACGTAGATCACCGATACGGGTCAACAATCGAGAACGATGGAGAATGTTTGTTCGTGCAAAATAATTCGAAAATCGAGAACACCGAGCATTCGTTTCAGTAGCTTTTTAAAAGTCTTTCGATCTTTATTCACTATAGGTACAGCCCCATAGTCGACTGAGGCGGAATTCACTGATGAAACTCATCCGTTACCACGAGGTATCAAGGGAATTGCAGGCGAACAGCCAGCCTAGAGCTCCTTTTACCCTTCGAACCTCTATATCGTTCGTTATCCGAGTGGAAGATAACGTTTTCAACTATCTTTCGTCGTGGAAATACCTTATGCTGCATCGATGTATAAACCATTCGAGCGAAGAAAAATCCCTATGGTGATTCTACGTTTGCAATGACACGAGTGTAGGATGAAAAAGGAGAAGGGTTAAGTACAAGTATGGCATTCACTGTTGGATTGAAACTCTGAAAACTGAGAACTTCTTTTGATAACTCATCTCCTGTAACTCTTTCCATTGCTACGTTTCGTTTGCACGCGTCGTTTAGCAGCTTTCCTATTGACATCTTGAAGATGTTCCTTTTAAACGCTCTTTTCATGCGATTCTCTTTTATTTTTAATTTTCGACTCCGTCGTAGGATTGAACGATAAATTATTGGATACTTATCGAATCGAGAACGAACGCCTTTCTGAAAAATTGGCCGCTAAACGTATTTGAGAAATTTTATTTTCGAGGAAAATAAGAATGCGACGGGGAAACCGATCGATAAATTTACTCCAAGGACTTTTCTGTCGAAAATACAGAATTTGGATAGACTAGGCGCAGAAAATATTAAAACGGAATATTAGTTTGCAATTGGGGTGGAACTATTCCAGCGATATAGAAGGAAGTTCTAAAAAATCTCATCAAAAGAAAACGTATTACGTTTTTCCTATGCTGTCGCTAAAAGCAACCATGTGGAACCAATACCTTTAAAGCGATAAAAACGCTCAAACGAAAGGACCGTTCGGCAGCTCCGCGCAGATCCACGCAATTTGTCGCGCGATCTTTGCAGCGGCCACGCGCTATAAAAGTGTTCCTTTCAGCACGAGAGTGAACCAGCGTGCACTAGTTCGGAAAGACAACGAATATTCTTGCGTTTCTTCTGTGATCGTTCAAAGACAACGCGCGATCAGGATACAGATACTTTGCAAGTATCGCCGGGTTCTTTTGTTACGATCTGTTTTACAGCCACCATGTTCTTACGATCTGCTCATCGATTCGATAAGAGGACGGTTTTGAAAGCTAATAAAAACATGTAATAAACGTATCCCTCTTCTTCTTGTTGGAGAACGCGCCGTAAATATAGCGCAAACAATTTTTGTGATCGATGTAAAACGATCGTGTGTATCTTAAACCGTATGGGATCTTAAACAGATGTCGCTTGCGAAAGGTAATGAAATTTTGGTGACTCGTCGATCCATTGAGTATATAACGATAACAGATAACCGCATGAGACGTATTTTAAGACTATCTGGGAAGGTTTAAAAAAACTCTTCCTGTCTTAGAGGCGGTGAAGCCTCCTTGAAAGAGGTTAAACATCTCTATGATGAATTCTTCTGTCTCCGTGACACATGCTCGTACAAATATCATGCCGTTAGCAAGGACCAAATGAATTTAAACGATTCGAATAATTTTTTGTTCAACAAAGATGGGCAAAAAATCGATTTTTGTGGCCTAACTCGGAAATTGATCTGGTCCGGTAAACGTGAAATAGAAAAAACACGGAAATTAATCTGGTCCGATGAACGTGAAATAGAAAAAACTCGAGCAGGATTCCACTCGTCGGAAGATTTTGAGATGACGAAATCGAGCGGGCCGAGCTCGTGATTGGATCGAATTATACGAGATAGAACTGAACGGTCGTCAGCGACCCACGATCTTTAAGCCCTTCGTCATCTTCCTTCCTTTTCCTTTCTTTTATTTCGAACGAGAATTACCTCATCGTTTACTATCACGTAAAACTGAAAATTAATTTCAGGTTGTATGAAAGAAAAGCCATGGTTCGATTTGCATTTTCATCGGTGTAAGGCGTGAAAGATCATACATTTGAGTGAACTGAAAATTAATTCTGACCGAATATCGATGCGGGTAGGCAATTAAGGCTGCCTCGATGAGAAAAGGACGGCTGTATAATATTGTTTCTCGATCGGGCATCGTTCGAAATCGACGAAAACGAAATCGTAGCGACGCTTCACGTTGAAGGTTAATTAACTTCCTATGTCCTATGGACGGACAATGCCTGGCGTCGACCTTTCTACCTCTGAACCATTCAGATTTGCACACTTGGAGAAACCAAGGGAAGGGGATAGAAGAGCTAGTTGAACGCGCTCCTATGTCTCTATTGATGATGTATTGATTATTTGATAGTTAATTTTCAGCGATATTCGTGTTCAGTATCTCGCATCGAAACGGGGAAACGTAATTACAGGTAATTAAATATTGAATATCGGTATCGATATTCATCAAAATGAAAACAAGAATACGAGAATAACGTAGAGGTGAGTAGAAATAATAACAGGGGCAATAAATAAACCAGTGGTTTGTTGGTTCAAGGATGAGAGGAGAATGAATATTTAAACGAAGAGTTTAATTTTCACAGGCCAATAATATTTGTTTAAGAATTAAAATTATTTCAATGTGTCGTTTATCAAGTGTTCTTCATTTATATATTGTATTAAAATAATATCGTTTGATGTAGAATGTAGAATATTTTTGTGAAGATGATTACTTACAAAAAAAGGATAATCGTTTTTATAATTTCAATGCTACTACACAACGAAGTTACAGGTATACAGGTATAATCGAGGAATCAAAGTGCTCACTGCGATATCCTTTAAGCGTACTCTTTTCAAAATAATAAATCTACAGGGTCTCTTACGAAAATGGTTTGAAAAGACAAGTATCAATAACAAACGGAGCAGAAAATAATTATCTAAGTACACATACTGTAAGGTCGGCAATTTTTATAACATTCAATTAGAATCGTTATACATCTGCTTTAGACATATTCTAATGAAAGATGTTGCACTATAAAAACATTAAAAAAAATATACAAGCTTCTTTACTTTTCAATACGTCGTTCGGTTTGCCACTGTACGCCGCTTTCCCTACGATGCAAATACACACAATATATGTATAATGCACAAGTTTATTTGCATATACAACGTTATCGAGCAACGTATCACGCGGAATTATCGATCGACAACTTAAATTAAGACGTAATTCACAGGCGACAATAATGTCCCAAACGATAATGACGAAATAGACAATGTTGATAAAGTAGGGCAACGATTAGAATGGAACATCGCCGTGAAGAGTACGATGCGAACCCAAAGTTCACTCGGATTCCACACGATTAGAAAACCAACTTTATCAATTAAGGTGCACCAAGGAGCTCCACGAGGAAAGTGTCGTTCCGTGTTTCCGTGTTTCTCGTAACTGTGGGCCCCGACCAGAGAAGGAATTGCGTCCTCGTTTCTGGTTCGTTTCCCTGCCAATACGATTCCATGGCTGTCAGAAACGATCGTTTTAACGAGCTCGTACTTTACACGTAGCTTTATCGAACATATTAGAACTTCGAGGCACGACCGTTAACCGAACTGATATGAAAAATATAAAATATCAAGAAAGAAAGGAACGAGAAATTTTGATACGCCACTGGCTCTGTCTCGACGACAACGATGAAAACCGGAAACGACGTTCGATCGCGATGTTCATAGTTAAAGAAAAAAAAAGGTGAAAAAAGAGAGGCAGAAAAGCCAGGCTTTAAATGTTGATCACGTTTCTTTGAAATTGTCTGTTACATGTCACGTTTATCCGATGCGCGTGAGAGGGTGTATGCATGTGTACGTGTACGTGTATGTGTAAAGCGTGAGAAATACATGATTGTCGTCGTCGTGCAAGCCTAGCTTAACGTTTTCGACGAAACTCGAATTAAGGTTAAGGTTTTAGCGTCGCGATGTCGATCGTAACAAGCACGATAATCCGTGAGACCAAAACTGCGACATAGGTAAACGAGCTCACCGATCTATATATATATATATATATATATATATACATATAAGGAAGTAAATATGAATATAAATATATTTCTGTAAATAATGTGGACACGAATTATTACAGATGGAATTTACTATAGATATCTGTATATTATTGTTTCATAAAAAAAAAGAGATTACAGAAATGTGCATCGTTGTTGGATTTATTTGCCTGACTTCTCCTACAGCTTTTTTCCTCTTTTAAGGATTCCTGATGAATGCCAAATAAAAATTGGGTACGTATCTCGTTAGTTCAGAGAAAGCTAAGATTTATAAAAATATGAAATTTGTTAAAATATTTCGATGAATAAAAGCATACCATCCAAGATTAGATATTCCAGTGGTTGGAAAAAAATTATATAGTTGTATAGTTTTTAAAATATCCAGTTTAAATACTTTTAGAGAAACCGATTATAATTCTATTCTCAAAGTCTTAACCATCGATTTAATTTCAATTGCGTATCTATCCAGCAACTAATTCAGGATAATTGATTCGTAATCCTTAACTGGAACATACGGTATAGCAGAATTATTTCATTTCACCGCTAATAATTATTAATGATATAATTCGATGGAAATGCAGTAACGGTTATATAATTACCTACACGTTTTCAAATCACACGAAGGAAATGAAATCTTTAGCGATCGAATGATTCTAGTTCGAACAATGATCGGACATAGTAGTAATCGAAACGGCTTCGCATTCAATATCGGCTCCGAATATTCAGTCTGTACGAACGTACCCATTAGGTACGGAGATCCATCATCCGAGCTTTCACCAGCAACCCCCACCGTTCGTAGGTCCAGCGTAATGAAGTGCAACAGCGAAGAGCATGATTAACTTAACGAGCAAACGTAGTATAGGAGAACCTAAATACCAGTAAATTATATCGGGCGCGGTTCCATTATGAACCGGCGTTACTTGCAGCCTCCGTTTCCAAACGGTGCATAATTCACTCGACCCCCAATATTCTGCGCGCACTCGTACATCTCCCGTGGTTTTCCACTAATGTACTTTAGGCAACGCTAGGCGTCGCACGTACATAGCTACCGATCTCCGAAGTTTCACCACCTTGTGTGTGGTCTAACACTACGTAAGTTTAAATCGAAAGGTGAACATTTTTCTTGGATAACATAGCTGAATAAATCAAGAAGTTATTAAAAGAGAATTAATTTAATAAGAAAAATAACTGATTTTAACTTATACTTTGAAGTTTCATTGGCGCTGTAACAGGACACGGCTATTATGATTGTATTGGTAAAATCTGAAATGAATCTGATAATGTATATAGTAGAAGGTACAATGTATTTATTGAAAGCATTTACCTCGAAGAGATCCTCGAGGTATTAGGTTGTCCGAAAAGTTTCTTTCGCTTTATAAGGAAATAATGGATGCACAACAGTTTTCGTTTTATATCATTTTATCGAATTACGTATGATCCATTTTGTTCTACCAAGATAAAGGTTACAACGTTCGACAGATTAGGTTTCATGTTTGTATAAAGATGCGTCGTTGTAAAAGACGTGTCTGTAAAAAAAAGACACTTCTCGGGCAACCTAAATTTGAACAGTCGATTATTTACTATATTATAATAATAAGCTCCGCTATGTAGTAAGATCATCTTTCGCACTAGGCATACGTTCAAAGCTACTATGTATGCTATACACTAATTTTTCATTAAGTGTATGTTTGCAATAAATGTCTTCTAACTTCTTCGTCGTGTCTGATTACAGTGCCAACGAAATTTCAGAAGGCTTAGTATAATTCTTATAATATATTCATAACGAAATTTTGATTATTCGAATACTTTGGCGAACCTCGGGAGTCAGCAGAATTAGAAGGAATCCAAGAAAGGAGGAACAATGGTGGGAATGAGTTGAGGATAGATGCTTGGTTTATTGGATGGCTAATTTGTAAGGACTTTAGGGTGTCAAAGTTGGATTGATTTATGGTTTTATAACCGCTCGCTGTGGGCCTTAGCCGTACAACGTAACGAACGTGGTAAAATAGATATGTTTTAAATTAACGGGATGAAGGAAGTAAGGAATAACAGTAAACCTATTCGAAACCCTCCATGCATGGGGCATTTCTACCATCTGACGTCGAGCTCTAATTAAGGTTCTCCGCTTCCCCACAACTTTAGTACGAAGCTGTTGATCGAGCAGAGATTCAATGATCCTCGGAAAATTACAAATTAAATGGGCGTAGCTAATTTGAATCTTTAGAGAAAATATCAGAAATATTTGTTTTAATTTTCGGTTATATTTTATTATTATTCTTTAGTTATTTGAATTATTTAAACAGAATTTGCATTAATTGACAGAAGTTGAAAATACAATTATATTTTACTGTATATCATACTAGCCGATGAAAAATTGTAATTAACATTGTAGATCATCTAAAATACAATAATAGTTATATATGCAGTTCTACGCTATTTTCCTATAAACATTGCATAACGCCGGGTAATTGTTATACGACGTTATACATTTGTTACAACGAATCATTATTGGAAACCGTGTTTTTATATAGGATTATCGAATATTATTTACGTATTTGAGATTTCCCCCATGGTAACATCGAAACACACACTCCTCCATGATCATGATAATCAGATTGTACGTTCGTTTAATTTGGAAATTATTATCTTTTGTCAGATTTTATTTATTTATTTTCGCAAGGGATTAAATTGCAAATTTACACGTTTTGTGTCATTATAAATAACGAAATAACGCGGCAACAAACAGGTACACTGACGAATTCGAATCGTACACGAATTCACAGTTATCTCGCTCTGTTTTACTCAAGTTTCCAGCAGCTGCAGCCTATTCGTGGCCCGTTTGCTTCATCCACCGAAAACTATAGAGGCTTCCAGCAGTATCAGGCTAACTAACTGCACAGCATTTACCAGGCGAGTGTCTTAGTTAGCGTGAATCGTGCCGCAGGGTTTGTCAATTTGTTAGTTAGCGAAACATGTTCCGCCACTTGAGAAAGACAGCGTGGTTGATGGTGTAAGTACGCGTTGTAACGATGTCGAGGGCCGAACTTAAACCACTTCGAATATGACGTCTGCTAGAAAGTGTTTATCCTAATTAGGTCTGTGTGCAACCACGAAGAGTTTCTCTCGCTAACGTTACGACACTAAGCGACGACGTCAAATAATACCAATAATACCGGACTAAATTTGCTGTAAATTAGCAACAGTACAAGGATGTACGCGGCGTCGTCGCTTGGACCGGCTGCCACGAATGGTTTCGTAAACTCCGTAAACTACTCGTTTCGAAGTTTCCGCCGCACGAACGCCGGAGGTGGCTGCCGATGATAAATTCGCGACAGCCGTGGCTAGAAAACCGTGAAATGACGGATCGTGCATGGATGCGGGATGACATGGCATTCGGTGGTTTTAGCATTTGTTACCGGAGATCGCATTTTCGAAGCATGGCGCATAGAAAGCACGGTAAATCCACTGATTTCTACAGAATTTATATTTTAAGGGACGACACGTAAAATGTAGTATTTGTATTTCATAATATTTTTCGTTTTCATTATTTTTCAGTTATTTATCCAACTCTTTGTCGAACGGGATATCGAATTGGATACAAAATTATCATAACGCATAAGACCCATAAGGCTAGAATCAATTTGGGAATTGAAAGCTTGTAGACAAAAATTATAGTAACAAGTAATTTCATAACGTCAAACGTAATATTTCTCAATATTTCTTGCCGACTTTACCTTCCCTTTTTCATGAATAAAATCGCGTTCTTGATAACTGTTCGTAATTGGAATTTTCGTAAATTCTATCAAAGTTTTATACAGCAGAAACGTTCTAATTTGTTTGACAGTCTCGTTAGCTGGCAATCTAATACTCGCATGAATATCGATAATGATGTAAGTCGATACTCTGTTTCAATCTCGATGATCCGTGTCTGGTCTGGTAAAGATTTTATCTGGAAAATCGCGGATAGATTAACGTGCTTGCGACTTCATCAAAGAGCCAGAAACGACTGTAAGAACTCCGCAGATTATCCACCTGCAAAGTTTTCCCGATTAAATCGCTTGGCACAAGTTCGCCTCGAAGGAACAATTATACTTACACGTTTCCGAATGAAGTTACGGATGCCGGCTGATTTACAATTTCGATAAGACGGAGGGAAGGAACGTATTGAATTCCACTTCCTTTCGACGAATAAATTACATTGAAGAAGATTAGGTGGATTTCTATTCGGTACGCTACCGAAAGGCTAATCGTTTAAATAAATATAGCTACATGAAAGAAATGGGAACGTAAAATCTATCTTTACGATAAGTAAAAATTAATTCCATTGTTGTTGCGACTGTACGCAGATATTTAAATATGTCTGGCGTAAAGTTAATTTAGAATGCAATTAAAGGAAATATTTATCTGTTAAGAGGCAAGGTTAAGAGGATATTAATTAATTCTTTTCTGAAAAATTTAGATAGTGAATAATGCAAGTGAAAAGAATAAAAACATTAAATAAAAAATAAATAAAAGATATGGTGCCACCTATTTTCAACTTATATCAAAAATTTCTGCTTCTGACATGTAGATACATATAATCGTCTACCGTTTCAACTCTTCGATTTCCGTAGGATAAAAGCTTTTCGCTATTTTATCTCGTGGATTTCTAAGACGAGAAATAACAACGATACATATACTAGCAAACTTGATGTTAACAGCTTCGATCAAATTGGAAGAACGTCATATTGTCGTTTCTCTCCAGGAAATGTATTTTAATGAGATAGAGCAAATGTGTTGAAATTTTATGCGCATAATAATAAGAATAACAAGAAAATAGAAAGCGTAATAACAAAGGCAATTTTGAATATTTTACATTCGTAGCAAGGGATGCGCGGGTCAGGGGCAATCCATGGTAAATGTTTTTCCGAATATTCCTTTGCATATCGTTCCGACACGAATCTACGGTTATGGATCACTAACTTCTTGTATAACGTATAGACCGTGCAGCATGCTTTACTATCAGGAATTCATTAAATTGCAATTAAACGAAAATAAAGATACTGACAAGCAAATATGTACATATCGAAAAAATGTAAATTTAACATATGTCAAGAAGCACTTCGATTTAAATTATCACCGATCTTCTAATTATTCGTAATTTCACATTGAATAATAATGGTTCATATTCTGGAAAAGAACGGAAATCTTTAATAATAAATGTGTAATGGAAATTGTTGTTGAAATACGTACGAAGGAACATAGTACATTTACATTAGTAAAAAAGATTCTTTAACAAAATTCCAACTAAAATTCCATAGGATATTTCAATTTTCCTTGCACGTAATAACAAGGACGTTGTGTCGCTAATACGTACGAAGGAGACAGAGCGATCAATAAATCTCTACCTATCCCACGAGATATTTATCAATCGAACCGGTCACGGCGCTGTGACTTTGAACAGTATTCACGATGATCCACGATCTTAACCTTTGCGAGCTATTGTTGCGCAACGTTTCGAAATCATGCCGAAACTGAACAAGCTTCTAGTAACGTCAATCATCGCGGATATCAGGGAGTGTGTACATGTCTCGAACGAGATATATTCCTGGCTTGGCGATATCGAACATCTGTCATGGAAATTCCCGACGAAAACCGCGAAGGACATAAATGCCATGGAAATTGTGAAGGAGCACGACGGAACCGCAGGGGAATTCTATATTCTTCTTCTGGAGTTAGCTTACGACAGGTTGTTTTACACTCTTTTCCCATTCTATTTCCTTCTTCGGTCGTACTTTGTTGTGTATTTGCATAAATTCGTCCACCACACGAACAAACTGACGATACGCGACGATTAAAAAATCTTTCCCCTTTGCTGTCTTTTCGCGAAGGAGTTACCCGATGAAAGGCGAATTTCGCCAAAGTTTTATCGGTACTGATTCACACGATTCAATTAGGCGTGCAAATGTTTCGTAATCGTGGTACAGTCAAAAGAAACGAACTGCTTTTCGGGCGAAATGCAATGGAACGTTCGGTGCACTTGGTTGCCTCGTGAAGCCATTTCCAATTGAACAACTCATTACTCGTGTTTTAACGTCCAAGGCTATTCCGAAGTTAGGGTGATTTACGTTCTCTGAATACTTCTTTTCTTTCCTTTTTCTTTTCTTTTTTTTTTTGTGTCGACGAAATCCTTTCGTTGTGTTTAAGATAGCATATTTTACGTAAAGTGTTTTAACGAGCCGAAGATAACAAGCGAGACATGAAATAACTTTTAAACGTAATCATTTTCACCACATCATTTATCCAAAATTATTCCATTTGAATCGTTAAATTATTATTAGCTAAAGAGAAACCTTCGTTCCAGAATCCATTTTGTTCTACGCTTGATCGTGGAATTCATGGACAAATTTCCGTTCGTGGAAAACTTTTTCAAAGAAGTGACCTGCGTCAGTCGATCGAATCAAATTTCGTTAGCCAGTTTATTGCGACTTGTCTGGAATCGGTTGAAGACAATACCTGACTCGATATCTCGTCATATGGTTAGTCGAATAAATGCTAAAACACAGATTCTTCGTGAAAAACAAAGGACAGTTCCATTGAACGAATCAAATTTCAAAGTAACAATGTTTTCCACTTTTCCTGGCGAAATATTCAAGTTTGTTACTATTCTCTCGATCGAGGATTTACATTTTTCAGAGATAAAAAGTTATTCACTTTCCAATCGCTTTTAGACGAAATATTATATTCTAACAAATGTTCATAGACAATTAGGCGCTTTATCCTTAATAAACTTTCTGCCGTACAAAAGGTTCGTTCTTTAAAACGATCGAGAATACGAGAGTGGAAAAAAGGGATTCGCGTATCAAAGAGAGATTCGAATATTTTAAACACAAAGTGAATCTATTAACGAAAAAAATTAATCCGATGAAATTATCTTGAGTCTGCGATAGACTTTAAGCGCAAAGGTTAATTATAAAATGACTACATTTTAGATAGTAAACGACTATTTCTTATCTCAAAAATTTCTTTCCAAACGTTTTTCCTGTTCGACGCTTTACAAATGTAAAGTCGCTCGCGAGTCGAGTGTTTAAAAACGATTCCTACAAAGGATCTATTGAGTTAATTAATTAATTTCGAGAAACGTTGAGTTACAAGAATCAGATACCTTTCATATCTTTTAACACCAAACGTGAAAGCGCTTTTAACTTTTTAATTGTTATACGTGTGTGAATACAATAAAGGAATGTGAATTAGTCGGACAAAGAGTAGAAAGGTGAAACGAAAAAGGAAGAAGAAATTAAAACATAAAGGGTGAAAGTAGCAATGAGAAAGAGAAATGTAACGAATAAAAGGGAGAATAAGAGTGGAAGGAAGAGACGTGCACGTTTCTCAAATCGCGTATACGATGGAGATCGTAAAAATTTCCTTACCATTCCATCGGAGGAAGTTGCCGAAAAATAGCAGCATGTCAACAGGTGAAAAATAGCAAGGATGAAGCGCGGGATTCCTTCACGAGCAAAGTATCCCAGAGTTCTCAAGCAAGCAGCAGCGTGAATTATTGTGAGAGTTGTACGCTAGCTGGAACGGCTATTCTTCAGGCGATAAATGCGATCGAGCGTGTATTCATAGAAAACAAATTAATTTCTGTCGCCACTATGGAAAGGTGAGTGCGATTCGTCACATATAACGTACAAGCATAAACGTAAACTAGAAGGGAGACATCTTATGTGCGAAATACATGTTACATTAATTGGAACTTTTAGAATGCTTCGAGCGTTTAGAAATAGTAGAATTTTCTGTAAAAATGCATAATTAATTTTTTCAAGGCCCTATAGCTGGTTCCCTGGATTTGAAAATGGAGATAAATTATTTCTCTTAAATGTAAACTACATTTTAATTCCGTTTTAGCACATTTTAGCTCATAATTTACGTACCACGCTTTCCGAAAAGTTCCAAAATTTTATTATATACCTAATATTATATTAACATATAATGCTAGTAGATCTTCCTTTATTTCACTCTTTATGAGCTTAAAATAAATGTTAAAAGCTAAATGTACTCTCCGGTAGCTGAAAACGATTTAAAAAAAAGTAATCTCAGTAAAATATGCACGTTATACATTCCACATCATTTTGTATTATGTATGCCCTTAATATCATTGCATCTCTCGGAAGAAAAGTACAAACTGCAACGGATAGCCTGAAACAAGAGTTTATTCTCGCGTTAACAGCAACCATTTTCACTTCTATTATAAAATGAGAGAAAAACAAATTCTCGTAGAATCCAGCCACCCCAAAAGATAAAGAACATCCAGAAAATTTCTCTCTCGCGATAGATAATCTAGTTACAAGTTACAACGTCTCTCAGGGTGCTATAAAGCTCCGGCGCAAGATGCATCCTTTCGCGAATAAACTAATAAAACAGTGAGTTCGGGTAAACATACGTGCTACCTGTGCTCGTTGACACGGATCGCGATTGTTCCAGAGACGAATGCAGGAACGACATTTACGAGAAGACTCAATGGGCCGTGATGAGCAGGCTGACGAAGGGAATAGAAACAGACGTCGAAACGGCGCTGACTATGGTGAAGAAGAGCAATTTGAGAATACAGGACGCCAGACGAGATCACGACCAGACGATTCGAGAGCTACGGACCAGTTTGACGATGCAAGAAAAACGAACGGACGCATTGCAGGCTGAAAACTCGGAGTTGAAGGCTCAACTAGAAAACGGCAGGTTTCCTAGCTAGATACTCCGTTTACTGATCGTCATCAACCCCCAGACGATGGCTTTTCCCGATTCTTCCTTTTCTCTTTTTCCTCGTTTCTTTCGTTCGTTTCTATAAAGTCGTCTTGTTCTTTCCTTTTAATAGGTTCCGAGTGGAAATCGAGCACGATGTATCGGAAGTCGTTTTATCGATTAAATTCTAAATAGCTCTGAGACTTGGTCGATGTGATACGGTTGTCGGGTATCGCAGCTTCCAGCGAAGCAAATCGATAGGCGGCATTGATTTGCTCGGAATGTATGTAATACGTATGGGAGTGATCGTGGTCGATTACCCCACGGGAAATTCGATCGAGGAATTTTTCTGCCGTGCCACCGCAGCCAGGCGGATACGGTTCAGTAATCGATCGAGAACGATTTATGAATGTCCGGTGAATAGCAGACGATAGGAACGCGAGATCTGTTGCTCGTTTGTAAAGCGAGAGTACGGAATAGAAAACGTTATGAGACGCTTAATGCTCTAAAGAGAAGAAAAATATCATGAATGGACGGTGTAGTAATTAATCCATAATCATGGTAGGAATAAATAAAATAAATTTTATTTCCATGGAAGCAAAAAAATGATAAACGAAGGACGTTAGACTGGAATACGCAAAGCGAAGAATTGTATTATTTGAAGTCAAAGGGACATCAGATATGTTTTGTTAGACTGTGATAAAAGAAAATTTACATCGAGGATTACCTTTTTCTTCTCTCTAATTGTAGGTGGTTTTATTACTTTTAGAAACCAGATAATATGATTGCGTTGTAATGTAATGAAAAGTTAAGCTTCTTTATCGAGGTTCTTTAATACCGAAGTCATCTGCTATTTATCACTGCAACTTTCATTTCGAAGAAATACTAACAGATATTATAAGAACTCGAGAATATTTTGATAAACACAAACTGCCCCTATCTTACCTATCGAACAACTGATTACTGCTAATGACCTACTCTATACGATACTAATTAGCATTAAACCCCGCGAGGTGACCTATTTACTCGAACATTGATTTACAGCGAAAGAAGAGCGCGAAAGGGAAATACGGCGTACTGCAGCTTTGAAGGGACAAAGCGAGACGTTGAAAGAAACCCTGGAGGATATTCGCAGACAGATGTCGATGCTGGGTAAGTATAAAAAAGCGAGGACGCACAGAAGGAAGTGCCGTGTTGTGTATCGGAACGTGAGGAAGAGTTCGTTTCTCGTTTCGTCGGAGGAACGAGATTTTCCAACGAAATTTGACAGGCGGCATCGTACGACGAACGGAAGCGAACGAATACACGGATACCACGGCGGGGAATAGTCTTATTTTCGAACGTTCATTGCAGCCGGCGAATATAACATTTTGCAAAGTCAGGCGGTTACGCTGGCCGAGAGCAAATTGGAGCTGGAGAAGACCGTGATCAGACTCCGAAAGGAAATCGTCGACACCCGTGATGCGTATCTCGAGACAGAACGAGGTTCCCGAGTACTTTTAGACGAATCGAGAAAGGAGAACGAATCGGTGAGTTGGACCATACGATACATGCGATTGCGATTTCTCATCCAGTACAGAGTAAATCGAAGCGAGGAGATGGCGTTCATCGATGACCATCTAGACACGTGAGATATCGTAGTTTGAAATAATGACGGAATATGAAATTGTAGATCGATTGGTTACCATTAGAAATTGCAAAAATCTGCAGAATATGCAAGGGATGTCAAGGATGTCTGCAAGGAATATGTAGTAAATGAAACAAGGGTCTCTAGGTTCTTCTATTTCTGAATGTCTCGAATACTTTATGGTAATAATTACGATAATTTACTAAAACACCTAGTAAACCACTTTACTAAAGTAAAGGTAAAGGTATCTAGGTACGTTGTATGGGTAGGATGAGCATAAGCAATGGACATTGTTCGAGAAATTTTGTCAGATTCAATAGCCTACGCCTTTATGGCGTTATATACCACTTAATTTGTACCGAGGGTCACCAAAGTTCCGTTTCACCTATTTGCACCAGCTGTTCGGTTATTAATTAAGGCTGTTAACTGCTTTGTTATGTATGATGCGTTAATGATACAACAGACGATAGAAATTGCTTGCTGTTTAAGCCGATGTCGGTTTACTATACGGTCGCTACATAGCCTATATACAGGACTAAATTCTCCTGAATTAATCTGCTGTTCGGTTAAATCAATTTATACGAGTTCAGGGAAATTTACGATCAACTATATGGCTGAGTGTCAATTTTGTCGTATTACTACGAATATCATTTTTTTTTTAAATTAATATCATGATAGCCAGACTGCGGATTTTTATATCTTAAATATTCAGCTTATATGTGGGAAATATTTATATTTACGAAATATGAATCGTGCTCGTGTGTATCAATAGTTAGTTATCATAATCTACGTTAGAATAAATAATAATAGTTCTTAAAATATTTTTGTCGTAAATTATACGTATCGGCTGTGTGAAAAAAATTATTTATAGATTGAAAAGAATCCTTTTAGGTCACAGAACCGAAATGTACATATTTAAATTAGCTCCAGTATCGTGCCAGGTCATTTTCTGGTCTTTCTATGGATGTATCTATTCTCGTACTTATCTCGTATCTAGAATTTTTGAAACTTTCGATATTACGTCGTAACCAAGATTTTTCTTCCAAATACAACAAAATTTTTCCCCTATTTGTCAATTGCGTAGCATAAGTGGGTATAAAATTCAATTTTATTTGATTTCCGTTATTGTGCACATTTCTTAAAGTGCATATTACGAATTCAAATTGTTCTGCATGGTTGTATCTGATATAAATTGATTGTACGGCAGTTATAATACGAGTATCACGAGTCATAAATTGTTGCAAATAAAACATCTTGGCAAAAAATATGTAACATATTCATTTATGTCGTTTACGTAAAATACGCAAAATGTATGCAATATGAAGAAAATGTATTTGCATAAAAATCCGCTAGTATAAAAATCTAATGATAACGTACTGTATTCCATACAGTCATTAAGACGTTCGAAAATTAGATGTAAAAGGTGTTATTCGTAAAGGTGTTAACTACGTTTATTTTCTGATGTTCAATTTAACATGGCAATTGAAAAGAAATGTTTTCAGAGATTATCAGAAGAAGGGTACGAACTGACCTACAACAATGCTGCAAATCTTGTACGTAAACTTCCTGCTTCGTTATTTACTCTGTGGCTTACGATGATCGAAAGTTTATTGCTTCGTCGACAAAATTCTCGATTCTATTTTCGCCGCTTTCCATCAATCAAACATTTCAGTTCCAATTTCGCATTAACGAATTTACTAGTCAGTTTTGGAAATGGTCACAGTACAAACCTTAAACGTTAGTCTCTGTAATAGAATAGTAAATCGAATTATAAAATTGTGTCATAAGATAGCAACTTTTGTAATGAAATAGTAAAGTGTCATAAATCTATCCCATAAAGTACAAACTTTTGTTAGGCCAATAAACTACAGTGCAGGGAAAGGTAAAAGTGCTGATGGGCAAGAAAGGATGAGAAATCTCAATGGGTCCGTGGTTTAGGATAATAGGTAATTATAATCCATTCACGTGACCATTTTGGGTCAACAATACCTGTGAAACGTGTGAGCATGGTAGGAGTACTAAGACTGGTATAAAAGGACGTTTTGGTGGAGAAAATGAGTTAGTCGTTAGTCGTTAGTCGTTTGTTGAACTTCGTTGGGAGTTGATCACGAGTCGTTACGAGTTATTGGTTGCCGATTTTTGCGAGTTCGTGATGAGTTGTGAGTTGTGAGTTGTGAGTTGTGAGTTGTGAGTTGTGAGTTGTCACTCAGAAGTTAATTAGTTGTACCAATTTAGTTGTTTTAGTTGTATTACATTACTACATTGGGAAATAGCTCTAGTTAAATAATCATAGTTTCGTGTTTGAATCATCGTAAATAAACCTATCATTATAAATAAATTAATCAAGTAAATAAGTCACTATAGTTATACATTATTTGCTTCAGTTGAAGGAAGAGTACAAGGAAACGGCCGAGAAACTTCAGCAAGAAATCGCATCTTTACGTTTGATGGTCTCAATTAAGAAAGATAACGAGAGTGTCAAAGACGTCAGTGACAGTGATACGGATAAAACGATTCAAGAAGAGACCATTTTGAAGCCTGAAGATGATCCTGTGTTGGACATGACGCAGCAACTGATCTCGAATCGCGAAAAGATCGAGATACTGTCACGGCAAAACGATCGGCTGTCGAAAACACTATGTCGATTACGGCAATATCAAAGGCAAGTTACGACAAACGATTCATACAAATGACATACTTGCGAAAATCGTCAGGTTCCATTTTCTGACCTGTTATTCACTGTATTTATCTATTGGTTTGTAACATGAATAAGTTCGATCGAACAAGGAAAAATATTGAGTTCAGCCAAACTTATGTTACAATCCAATAAATAGATCGTGAGTACATACGTATAGCGATAGTCTATTCCCAACGGGTATTATATTTACGAAGTGAAAACTTGAATAAATTTATCGGTTGTTTCGTAGTTGATTTTTCCACAGAAGAGGATATAGGCCAATCTTCAACGATCAATTTGTATAGTAATTTCAGTTTTCAGTTATTTCAATTAATAAGTTAATTTCTCTTATGTAATTGCGAAAATTCTTTCAACTTGTCCTTCTTTTCTCTGTTATGAATACCACGCGCAGCTAGAAAATTGTTAGTATACTTAACCGTGGTGATAATATGATCTTACCCGTATAATTTGATTGATATTTTTTATATCTTGTTATAGCGGTAGAGTATCAAACGTAAAAAATAAAACGCAATATTCAGATACTGAATTATCACAAAATGAATATTTTATAGACAGACAGAAATAAACTGTCATTTTTGCAATATATATTACAAAGAAAATTACGTAATGAGCATGCTAAGTAGTACGATGTGACAATGTTTATCTTTTAGCATAAATGTAACAATTATAGATTACAGAACTATTTTGTTACAGAAATACGATTAGTAGCGGCATACATCGCTGAAGCAGTACAAGTTCCATCATTTTACCGATTTATCCGTCGAGCTTGATAATATGAAGATTTTGGACTTGCTTTTACATACCCTCCAGCCCTCGGAGCAAAAGGTCGACTTCATTTCCGAGCTTCCTCCAGAGATGTCGCAGTTGATATTGCGAAAGCTCGATCCTGAGTCGCTTCTGCGTGCTGCGCAGGTCTCGCATTCCTGGATGAATATTTGCCAGTCTGATCCTTGCTTAAGGAACACTGCAAGACAACACAAAAATGCAAAGAAGTTAGAGTTGGACAAAGTGAAAGAAAATTCCAACTATATTGATTCCGCCAGTTTCAATTATCTGAACCATATAAACTGTAAGTTAAAACAGTTGAACGATTACTACAAATCTTGTGATTATACTCAATGTGGAAACGTATATACAATCGTACGTAGAATCAATGAAGTTTCATATAGAAACCAGTTAGATTACGTAAATGAATGCTCAAATTTGCAGTTTTATTTTTAAGCATATTGATATTTATATTTATAAGTGAATCTTTAAAATTATATAAGTGAATTAAGTGTACAACATTGTAAGCAATGTAACTTTTAGAATAAAAACAATAATCATGATACGTGTTGTGTTTAAATATAAATGACACTGGATTGTCCAACTTAATCAATATATTGATAGATATGTTAATACTGTTCTATTATTGTAACATTGATATTACTTAACATTCTTAGCCTTATTTATTATTCCTGTACTAGATACATGAAATAATCTATGTAAACGTCTGACATGCATAATGATGTATTTATGAGTATATTATTAGTTGAATGTGGTTAGTCAGGTCAGTCAAGTTACCTGAACAAGAAACATCCAACCGTGACAAATGCTCAGGTATACAAACTGTGAATTTTATGGAGGGTAATTATTCCCGCTTTTGAGGAGGTTTTTCAAATTCCTTAGCACAATTGAAATGTTGGAGCCCAGCAAAATGGATTTCGTTTCAAAACTTCCACCAGAGGTGTAATACGAGTATCATAAAAGTGGCTGCAAATTTACAGGTGTAACAAAAGTTTTAGACAGATAGCTAGGGAAATATATTAGAATCTAGTATAGTAATTAATTTGGATAATAGTTCAGATAATACATTCACTAACATGTGATAAAGGACCACGTAGTAATAACAAGTAAAAATAATTTTTATTTCAATTGATAATCGTTCTGATATCTTGACGCTAAGAATTATTTTAAATTATATATGTCGGAGATGAAAGGACGCCGGAGCCGTCCCTCTGGAACTTCGGGAAAATCCGTAAAATTGCAATTAAAGTTTACAGTCGTAATTAAACAATTAGCCGTCATCTTGCTCAATTGCACTTGTTTGCGATTTGTGATAATAAACTTGGGCTCAAGGCGACCATCAGTCGCCGAACGTAGCCTCGGTCAACGGGACGGGCGCTTCGCCTAGCAAAGGTGTGGTATTATAGTATGACCCTCATTAAAAGAAATACCAATAGAGGTACTTGACAGTAAAACATTCTAACGGTTCCTTCGGACAACGAATACCTGTTGTTGACGAATCTTGGTCGATACAGACTTGACGGATCTATGATTGCTGCTGTCGTGTCCTACAAGTTTGACATCGTTAACATCGAGTTCTACGATCTGAAGACTGACATTGCCATATACGCGTGTCTACAGAATAGACATTCTCGCACGGAGAATCTAATAAACTTGAAATTGATCACACCAGCTATATCTTCAAAATTGCGCGATCGTGAAACTGCAAGTTAATGTCATCTACGATATCTTGGCAACTTTAGAGTCGAGGATCCAGGTGTAGAAGGAGTTTAAATGGAATAGGAGAATCACAGAGTCTGACGACTGAATATCATTAGCGACCGCCAATGTATTCTATAGCGATAGTTTAATCCCCTGGGTAATTTCGTTTGACTGCAAGTATTAGCTTGATTAGTGTCTGCTAAAATATTCTTAATTAATGAAAAATTATTCGATGGAATTTTTATAATAAATTAATAACTGAAGTGAAGATTCTTATGCATTAAATATGAAAAAATGTAAATCTACTAATAAAATAAAATGAGTAGAGGGTAGAAAAACACGACGCTCAAGATAATCGCATAATTTATTTTTGTATATACAGTCACTTTACAACGCGTACTTTTTGTTATACAGTGTAGCTCACAAATACTTAGGTCAGCAAACGGCGAATGGTCGCAGTAAAGACGGTATCAAAGTAAAAAAACTAATTCAGACGATCGCCCTGCCGCGATAGGTGTTAGTCTCCGTGAGAAATAAACGACACTGAACGATGTTGCACGCACAATCGGAAATCTCGACAAATCATTTTGTGTCTCTCTTATGTGTTTCATAGGGACAATCGATTTCTCTCGTTTTATAAAATTTTGTGACTCACGAGTCGATAAATTTCTTAGGGACGGGGAAGCTTTAGAGGCAAAAACATCGATCCTGTGATCTCTATCTAGGTTGGCAGTAATTCTCAGGCATGGATTGAAATTTTTCCTCGCTCCTTGTATACGCTCCCGTTCTTTGAATCATACCAGCATCGTGAAACTTCTTTTTCGTCGAACGATTTCGTAAAGTAAGTCAGATAACATCTTTGTTGTTTTATTTTGTACCGTTCCGTCGATTACGCATTATACACCGTAGTTTTTACGATAACACGCACGTAAATGTCGGACACATTGACGATCTAATGACAATGTACCGCAAAAAAAATGAGATATGGCGGTTCAACACTTGCGATCGACAATGAGAACACAGTTCACGCAATAATAACATAAAAATTTTAGAATATTTCCCTATCTCTTCCATTGTTGTTCTTCAATGTATGTTTTCACGAAGTAGCAACCCTTTCGATGTAGCAAAAAATTATTACAGTCGAAATTTAATAATTAACTTACATATATAACCGAAACCTACGAATTTCTTTCTTAACCATTACAAATTCAAATACATTCGATAGAAATATAATTATAATACGTTTCGAATCTAACTTCCTCTTTTTTTTTATATAGATATATATGTATATATATAAAACGCAGTATATTCGCGAAAGCAACGTCGACGATCGAAGCAGATCTTCTTTCTATTTTCGTTACAATAAAACATTCTTCTTTTCTCTTGTTCTTCCAGGAGACGCATTACTGGCCACAAATTCGTTTCGATATGTTGAACAGCGATATTCATTGGAAGAATACAAAGGATCACATTTCAAGAGGGAGGATATGTGACAATATTGCTCGCGATCAATCCGAATTCTCTAACGAGGAACAATTTTTATATAGTCAAGGCTTAATTATTCGAGAACGAACTCTTTCCTTTCAGAATTTTCTTTGCACACCGACCGTTATAGATCGACAGATATGAAATAGATATGATTGCTTTGAGACGTTACATTATAAAAATTGTATAAGTGTGCATCTTTCGAACGAAAGAACATAATAGAAAAGATACGTTTAAAAACCATTAGAAGATTCGTCGTAGTAGCGGTGAGGAAAATATTCACGCGCTTCTTTTGAATAATTACGCAATAGTTTGGTCGATCGACGCTCGTTTCCTTCATAGAATCACTTTACTTACAACATAGTTAACGTCGAACATTTCCAGACGATGTATGGTCATTATTTACATGTCGATAAGAATATCGATTCCACGTGATGGATTTTACAAATATATGTATATGATCTTATGCACGTCAAAGATATGTATTGTGTTTGGCGCTTAGGTTCTAGAAATTACGTATTTAAACGGTGCGCACAAAAAACAACCTTAAAAGTTACGACATTTTTTCATTAATGGCATCCAGTATCGCGAACTGGCAACCGTACTAATTAGTTCGATTCGTTTTCGTATTAAAAAATGAAACTTCTGTTCGTTCGATAAATCGAGCGACGCTGGAAATATTCGACGAGGCGAGTTGAAAAATCTTCGATAACGTCTCTTTCTGCGACCGAAGATCGGCAGTCGCCATTAACGATTAGAATTTAGGCTGTCTTCGACATTTTGTCGCGATCGTTAACAGGATTGACGAGCAGGGGAAGAACACGTTGACGCAGACATTGTTTCGTTTCCACGAGCGACGGAAGAAAAGAAATTTAAACAAAAAGGAAGAAAAACTTCGTCGTAAAAGGCTTATTCGATGAATCATTGCGATTATAATTAGGTCGTTCTGACGATTTTCTCTTAGGTCCGACTTATGCAGGTGCGCACGCTTACGCGAGCTTTAGTACACGATAGTAAAACGATAATCAACTCGTAGATCAGCACATGTTAATCATATTTACAAGTAGTATATCCCGGCACGGTATCTACTTTTCTTTCTTCAACCATACGTCAGCTTTCATTCAGACACTCCTTCTCGTTGATCATTCGATTACACACAAGCGGTACATTATCATATAATTAATAATATTATTATTATTTTCGCATCATTTTCAGACGCCGAATCGTATTCCGTGTTTTATAGAATCGATCAGAATTGTAAATCTCGAGTATAAATTCACGATCTTCGTTTCCACATTCTAGACACCTTCCTTTCGAATTCCTTTCGATTCGTCGAAGGAACTCAACTCGATGGAAACGATTCGACTTCGTTCTCGGTTATTTAATGCATACATGTCTTCGATTCTTCTATTTTCTTCGATTCTAGTCCATTTACAATTTAATCGATCGTGGTAGACCGTGCGTTTCCGTGAACCCTGTATATGAAGAAGAAACCTGTGATCACGCTCGTAATCATTTTAGAATCGATTGCGAAACTATCTCGTGCAAGTGTGTTGGAGATTGTCGAACGGAAATGGAGTGTCTTCGAGGCAAGCTCGATGCATTCTTTAGTACCGGGTCGAAATGTAACGATACATCGATGATCGTGACCGATCGACGATACACATTCATCATGGTACCTGTGTCCATTAAATGGAATGTAATCTGCATATAGTGTCATATGTATAATATATATATTTATATATATAATATAATCATAGTAATATAATATATATATCTATTCCTTTGCGCATTTGTAAAAAGCCTTGCTTGCCTAGAAACAACGTTGTACGGCGTATCTGTTCGTATAATTCTTATTTATGTATGTTACGTGTGTTACGTGTACGCGCGTGTGTGTATGTGTGTGTATTTATCTTGTTCGTTCATCTTTTTCTTCTTTTCTTTTTTATCGTTTTTCTCTACTGGCGTAAATCAACAAGTCCTTTAAAATACATTCTTCTATATTCTGATAATGCACGATCATTTAAATCTCTCTACCGAAACACTCAAACATAACACCGATTTATCGCTTTGTTTTTCTGTTTTTTTTCTGTTTTAACTATTTTTTTTTTTGTCATTTATTTTAACTCTCTCAACTCTTCCTCTTACGTTCTCTCTTTCCCCCATTAATCAGTCTTGGCATCGTAAAACATTTATAGGTGCTTCGATATATTTAACTTACAGAGTAACGTCTAAACGAATATCGATGAGTTTTATCCCTTTCACGCCCGTCTCTGTATTTTTGACCCCGGAAATCCCCCCATCCCACTGTTCTTACCACTCAGCTTCAACTCGATGCTTTACAAGCATTTCCTCCCCATAGCCCCAAATTTATACGTATACGCGTTAAATTTTATACATACATATTATTTATTCATATGTATATTTAATCTCGTCACCTTAAAAATATATTATTGTCCTTAGATGAGAACGTTCAGCATTTAACACGAGAGATGCTCCTCCTATTCACCTCTTCTCTACCGTCTGATCATTCGTTGTGGCAAACGAACGACAAATGGGACTCTGTTTCCCTATACTATCCCCAACGAAAAATAAATATACGAGTTAGCTTGCTATTGTTATTGGATCCGCCATTTATCCTTGCTGTAGCACGATTGGCGGGTCCCTTTTCATTGTATTCTCTCGTACAGCTTTGGCAGGAATCACGTGTCTCCTTGTCGGTTACAAGCCCAGTTCCTTTCCGCCATCTCGCTTTCTGTTTCTTCGTTTTCATTGGAATCGTTCAAACCTCGTGTCTCGTTCCCTCCGTTTCCCCCAGAAACGAACACCACCAACGATTTCCTTCGCGTTCGTCTTTGTCCGTTTTAGGCAGATGCTAACTCGTCGAAGACAAAAGCGTCGTTAAGTCGACAAGCGTGGCCAAAGGCGATATCACGTTGACAATCGTCGTTTCCGGGATTCGTTATCATACATCGTTGTCGTGACAGTACTCGATCTTCCGCCTGTTCAGCTGAAGACGTCGTTTATCCACTACGAAGTCTGACACGCAGCCTTTGATGCCTCGATGGCCGGGTTTTCCACCGACGAACAGCTTGCCGTTTGTCGTTAACAGGGTGGTCTCTGTGGATACTTTCACCGGAGTGAAATCGTCGATTTGTATCATCGACGTTCTTCGTCTTCTCGATGCCCTGATATGATGGAAAACACCATCGTCCACCCGTTCCTGCATACAAAAACCATCGGTAAAACATTTGTAATACTTCAATTAATTTAATAATCGCTAATAAACTAGAAATATTATCGATTAGTTTAAGTTTAAACCTACTAATTAATTATTTCATTTAGTTCCAATTGATCGATGACGTTAAGCATTCGATAACTTTCATAATACGATACATAATTGATAAAACACTAATACTAACCCTGCTCCTCAATGATATCTGCTCGCTCTTGCTCTTGTACGTAAGAAGAACTTGGCCGCCGTGTAACGATAAAATAAGATGTTCGATTTTGCCTCTTCCAACCCAGGCAATCAAGCCATCCGGATGCGTTGTTCTCAGTCTCAGCTCAAATTTATTCGACTGCTGACCCTTGCGTCTACAATATCGTTTTCTTTAGTGCGTGTTTGGTGTGCTTAGTCTTAAATATTGAGCTACAGTGCCATAGGACAAAGACATAATACATACAAGCAAGCATTGCTATAAAATAAATAAAAATCATACAATATCAACCCTAATAACCCTATGTTTCATGGTATGGCTTTGAAAGTTAAAGCTCTTTTAAAATATAAGATTATCTAAAGTATATCAATAATTATTAGCGTTTTGCTTTTATTTTGTACAATTTTTAGCAAATTGTTTTTGACCATAATTACTGATGAAAGTTTCTCTGATTAGGTTTGAAGGGCATGATATTAGCATTCTCTATTATCGAATAAATAGGTTAGCAGACACGGCGATACATAGGCACAGATAATAAAGGTCTCTCCCTCAAACGAGTACACCACAGTTATTCTTCCTAGAAACTTACTCCGTGTAATCGTAACTGTCGTAATCGTAGTCGACATCCTCCTCCAAGTCGTAGTCGGAGTAGGACTCCTCAAAGTACTCGCCGAGGGTAGTATTAGTTGAGTTAGTACTAGTCGGTGTTACACAATCAAAAGGTTAGTGATACTTTGATTGAAGAAGGATCTAATTAGTCTACTGTTACTAACGTTATTGAACAACCTAACTTGGTGCTCCTAATTCGGATTAGTACCTTAAGAGGTGTAGATGCAGTGACTTAGGAGTATGCGATAGAACTTTTAGAAAACGTTTACTGATTCGATCGTTGATCGATTCGATTTACCTTCTTCCGTTTCGGTGCTTAAATTGCAAGAAATTGTCGCCCTTGAAACGCACTGGCCTTTCGGATAATTCCGTGGATACATCGTAGCCCATGACTAGCAAATTAAGAAGGAAAGAAACATCTCTTTGTGTTTACAAAATTTTACAGTTCATTTTTAATAAGATGTGACGAACATTACTTACAAAATTCGCAGTGGAGACCATTGTAACCGTTCGCACATTTGCACAGATAACTGTTTAACAGAGGTAAACATACTCCACCATTGTGACAAGGGTTCTCGTTGTTAGGACATGGTAGACCATCATAGATTTCCGTATTATGTTGAGTAACGTTTACAGCTAAATTTTGATACGTTTTTCCATTCACCATCAGTCTTTGTACCGCGCCTACCAATCCAGTCCAGGCTCCAGCGAGTCGATGAACTTCTCGCCAATGTCTACCATTTAAAGAAATATATATTTTCTATCTAAAGTTCTTCGTTGAACGAAACATATTTAGAAACTCACTTAACGCCGCCAACATAAAGAGGCATTTCGAGATTCAGTTCCGTTAACGGACTTCCGGACAGTCCTCTGGCAACAGTTCCGTCGTCTAATTGAAGAACTCCTTCTCTGCCCAATCTACTGATTCGAACACAATGCCACGTGTCGAGCGTAACAGGGTCTGGAGAGGTAATATTGGCGATACCACTTCCAAGATTGAATCTAAACTCCAGTTTGCCCTGGACCAAGTTCAGACTAATGAAATCACCACGTCCGTTGTTCAACTGGCCATTGTAAAGTAGCAAACCGTCGTTGGCGTGCGTGAGAAACCATAATTCGATGGAGAACGCTTTCGCTACACCTTCCAGGCATAGAAGTTCCAAGAAACCGTCCCCGGACATTTCGGGTATCAATAGCTCTGTTAACTCAGCGTCGACTAGAATTAATTAAACGACGAAGTTATTCAATAAATTATTCGATAAGTTGTTCAGTGATGTAAAAACAAACGTCGTTAACTTTAACGAATCGGTACAATGTATCTCGTTAACGAATACATATCAAACGAATTTTTACTCACGGATTTCACAGTGTTCTCCAGTCCTGCCAGGTGGACACTTGCAAACGTAACCACCTTGTGGAAGAATATCACAAGTGGCTCCATGCTGACAAGGTTCGCCTATACAAGGATCTAAAGACTCTTCGCAATTTCTGCCAGTGAACTGAGGTGGACAGATGCATCTATAATCAGGCGGATCGTATTTCTCCACTGCGTAATTGCCATGTTCGAAGCTCGTCTCGTAATCGATGTCGTAATCGTAATCGCACTTAGGTGCCGCGCAACGTTTCTTCGCGTTTTTCTTCGATCTGCGTTGATCGATCGAGATGCAATGCGATCCTTTGCATCTGACAATGTTCATGCCATTCTTGTTTTTACCTTTCCCTCGTTTCTGAATTCTTCTGCACTCGCGACCGTTGCAGAGATCTTCCTCGAAGATGGGCTGACATGTTGCGCCGTTTTGGCAAGGCAGATTGGCGCACGCGTTCTCTCCGCATTCTTTCACACGATAAGTCTCCAAGATCTCTTTATCGCGGCCCACATGAAGATCGACGAAGTTTCGATTGATTTTCAATTTTCGTATGCAACCGAGGAACCCATGGTTGGTACCGATATTATCGTAAACCCTGCGCAGATAAAAAGCTTTCGCGTTATTAAATTTCTCGATGAAATGCGAGGACTAGACGAGTAATTGCGAGGGAAAAATTACTTAGAATAATTAGTAGGCATGTTCCCGACGAACGTATCTTGGTTGAGATCGAGCGACTTCAACATTCCTTGACTTTGACCAGCAACATCTTCCCCATCGTTGAAAATTAAAACGCCGTCCTTGTGATATCTTTTCGCGGCAACTCGATGAAACGTTTTCATAGTAATTCTTTCAGGCGAGGAAAGAATTACAGGGCCATTCCCTAAATTGTATCGAAACTGTACATGTCTGTAAAAATAAATTAAATCCTAAATAGTATACACGAAAGTGCGAACTTTTTAATCTATGATTCATTAGCTCGATATATAATGTCATGTATTGAAATAACCGTGTCTAGAAGATAAGAATCTTTCCCGAATAAACCAACAAGGCATTATCAATACACCAACGTAACTATATTCACGTGAATGATACTAATTCAGGAGATAACAACTACAGACCCGTCGACGATGGCTAACGAGACGAAATCCCCGGTGCCGTCGCTCTTCTGTTGGTTGTAAAGTATAATCCCGTTGTCAGCGTACGTCTTGAACTCAACCTCGACGCTGAACTTGTGGTAAGCCTTCAATCTGTTCATCCTGACGTAGCTCTTGCCGTCGAACGACGGCACCTCGTAATCCCTTTTGTTGATCTCCTCGTCGCATAATAGACCGGTGTAATTTGGACGACAGATGCAAACGAACGTTGCGCTCGGCAGATCGATGCACGTCGATGTCGCGTGACACGGATACGACAAACAGGCACGAAATTCTTCGGTCGGTGTAACAGGCACGTAATTAGCTGGAAAAGGGTCAGTTTCCTTTACATTCTTTTCTTCATCTTTACACGGCGCAAATAACGTTGGAAGATTCGGTCAAAGAGAGCCCCTTTCTATATCTTTTTTCTTCTCTTTCACTTACACCTCGTTTGAACGACACTTTGCTCTTAGAAGCCGAAAGAACGTAATGCAAATGGTCTTTGTTCCTTTGTAATAAGAAAATTAATGTTATTCTACAATATAATTTCTTTGGTAACTCTGCTTGAAATGAGCGACACGTAAAATTTGTGAGATTGTATTTTGCTTTAAAGAATAAGTACTTTTTGTAAAAGAAAGACGTATATTTCGGGAGATATACTTATGAAATAATATGACCATTATAAGAGTTTTTAAAATTTTTATCGCTAATCTTCGTATTTTATCTCTACCATTTACTACTTTACACTGCTATTATCGTATACACATTAAAAGAGAAAAATGCAAAACCATCGCTCGAATAAACAGGAGAAATCCCCAAGAACAACCAGAGTAGATAAGATCGGATCAATTACCAAAACATTCCTGTCTGTCGCTGGTTTCCGCGTATCCTTCCGAGCAAATGCAACCTCCATTGGAGCATTCGCTGTTAGGAATGGTGCAATCCTTGTCGTCGGTACAGAGGTCGCCGAGCAACGCGGTGACCACGCGAATCGTCGCCGGGGTTGGTCTATACGCTGCCGCCACTCCTGAAAAGCAGAATTAACGGATAAATCGACGTCTCTGCATTGAGTCTGGAGAAAAAAGGCATTTCTCGTACGGTCTTCGTTCCGTACGACATCGATCCGATTACCAACGTCGAGCTGATTCAGAATTAACCGTCAAGCGGATTTAGGAATGCACGTTTCGAAGCGCACACATACAGACATATACACATAGGCAAACTAGCGCGTGCACAAGAGCACAAACATATTAATTCGTAGTATTTATTCAACGCTATTTCAAACTATTAATTACGTCACGCTGTTAACGTTATCGCGACGACGATAATTACGTAGCACCGGTTACAGAAACTTATGACGAAATGCATTTGGCTCTGGTGCTACGTGTATCACTGAATACTGAAAGTGGCGGGCGGAAATTCGTTTGATTAAATTTGACTTTAATTTCCCCGGGATATTGATATTTCGTTATCGCGTTGAAATGTTTGTAGATAAGTAGATTACGGTAGTTTAATAGAATGGAATTTAAAGGACGGACACGTAGATGTCTTAAAACAAAATGAAAGATAGCGCGCAAGATTGCATTTCGTAGTCGTCGCGTGTAACTTTGGGATGAAATATCGACACGGACGGGCGTAGAATGGAATTGGGCTCGATTTTTACCGTGCTTTAAATTGTCCCTGTCGATCGTGATGGTTTCTTGATGCGCCCTGTGGGTGTAATAATAGCGAGGATCCGGTTCCGGCACCAACAGATGCCTGGTAGATTTCGATAACGGAGAAATGGCGGCTGCTGGTTGGGTATATTGCACTGCTGTATACCTTTTAACGGGGAAGTCCGTGTTCACCATGGGATCGTCTGAAAATTTTACGAACGTTCCACAATTCTACCACTGTTCGTTTTGGGTGATGCGATGGAAAGACAAGGTTACGATTTCAGAATTAGACGGCGCTCAAAAATAAACTCGTTTTGGACGAGCAACGAATTGTAATATATAAATAATTTCTTTTAAAATATATATTTGGAAGCACATTTGACCATTTAAAAAGTGTATTATATAACACACGTAACATATTGACAAACAAGTTCTATAGCGAACCACTTAATATCGTAGTAAGTCATTGTACGAATAAAGGGGAACTTTCAGTCTCGAACAAAGTAGCGGAAGCGCATCGTGAATTTTTGAAATGATAAAAATCGGATAGCATATTCCATCGAAACTAGGAAGTCCGAGTTGGCATCAGAAACCGAAGACAGCTTAATGGGATTTTAATTACTTTCCAATTGCAGCGTTGCTTCCTATTATTTCACATTGACGACTTTCACTGTCCTCCACTCTTTCCATTATTTTTTCCTCTCTCGGTTTTTGTATGTTTACCCCTCGCCTCCCGCCGCTGTGCCGATCGTCGCATATTCCTCTCGATATAATCAACGCTTTTATCGACTGCGGGACAAACCGACAACGAAATTTTTCTCCCGCTCGCATTCGGTCTCCGATGAAAATATTTTCTGCTTGGAAAATTGGTGTGTAGAAATGGATGGAGAAGGGGTTGAAAGGGGCGAGAGGAATGGATTTAGCCAATTTAAGAGTTCGTTGATTGGCGGAGAAGAGAATCTGACGGCAAATACGAGTTGACATTTACGAACCGAGAGAATTTCTTTCTCGATCCACATCGACGATTGGCCTTTTCATCGGAGGGGTTGGCTTTATCGACGTTACCGTTTCCCTGTTCCATTATTTCATTCCCTCCCTGTTTATTTTACAAAGAGTACCAAAGAACTGGAGTAGGATTAGCTACGTATTTATCTGCTGAAAGCGTGGAATTTTGATGAAGTTGAGAGTTCAAATAGGTGAAGTGGAACAGACAGATGTGAATGATGTCACGCAGCTATTTCTTGGTTTTACATTTTATTCTCGTTTTTCATGAATCGTTAACGGTTTTCTGCTTTCGGTGGGAAACAAGTTTCATCCATGCATGAATTCAATACTTATGTATGTGTTATATGTATGTATGTACATATTAAATACTTATGTATATATGAAGACAAACGTGCTCACGACATGTAATTGAATTTCGAGATGACGATGTCAATATTGACAGGTATAAATATTTTCTACCTGTCTTTCGACTCTCTCGCTGTCGCCGCTAATTGGAATAATATTTCCTTTTTAATTAGAATTATTTTCGACACGAAGTACGACGATGAAATACGTAAGATAAAGTTCCCTTTGCATACGAGGAAACATTCGGCGAATTCTCTTCTTAAAATTGGAAGAGATTGGCAGAACGGTTAAACCGAGTACAAAATAAATGATAGGATAGTAGATCAACGGGCAGACAAACACTCGATTCGTACAAGATGCCTCTTCGACTCTCCCAATGATCTCCCAAAATAATGATACTCCAATTCAGCTTCGTTTATTCCAGTCGAACGAAACAATTAATAGTCTCGCCCCTTCCTTTTTCGTGCGTCACATCGATCAAACGCACCCTCTCCCTTAATCAAACTTCACGTCACGTCAGAATGTCCACGTAAGCGGGATATCCATTCTTCTTTCAGTAGTCGCGTATCCTCAACACGGAAAAGAGATCACGCGAGGAACGTCGAAGAAATTGCGGCATACAATATTTACGGGGTTGAAAGTGGCGTCGACCGCGTGCGGTTCCATGCGATATTTCGCTCGCGGAAATTGTTCTACGTCACGTACGGGGGAAGAAGGGAAAACGTGATGAAAAAATAGTAGCCTTCTACTATGCAGAGAGGGAGCTGCGTCCTTTCGGTATAAAACATGACAACAGTGGCGGAGAGGCTGTAAGAGGAAAGAGGATGGTTCATCTGCTCAAAGTAATCTGATTTATGTTTGACTCTGTAGAGTGAGTCCCGAGAAAGAAGAACTTTTTAAGAGATTGACTTTCAGCGACAAGGGAGGACCAGGGCAACGTTGCTGAGGCGGGGCTTTGGACGGGGGGGGGGCTGAGCAATCGAAAATAAGGGGTGAGAGGTTACGGAACCAGGAGGAGACTTTAATAGATTTCGACGTTTCACTCCGCGAACTTTGTCAGTGAATGTGGAATACTCTGCAGCGACAGATGGAGAGGCTTCTCTCCGTTTTCTTCTTGGTTAAGACTCGTTGCTTCGTTTGACGAGTCTATCGACTATACGTGAAGTTCCAAGAGCTCTTGTATTCCACTATATTTACAATCCGATGATTTTATGGTAGATATCGAGGAACTTTAACGTGGATTTATCGATTATGCTCTTGTATTAACAATAATAATATTGTATTGTAATAAACGATTATGACTTTTCATCCGAGGATATTATAACGAGGCAGTGCATGATAATTTAAAATAATTTTTACATTATTTTCATAAACTCATATTTTTAAAAGTGTAGCGGCACATAAGCCAATGGAAGATTCGAATCGGGAGAGGCTCATATTATTGTGCCTTGGAGTGTCAACGTTGGTTTGGTTTAATAGGTTCAAAGGTAAACGAACTCCGGACAAAATATTATCGCCGTTATTTGCAATCGTGAACCGCAGTTACATTCCAACTTTTTATAACAGCTCCGGTCGATACAGATAGACGAACGTGCTCTCTAGGACAGCTAGTATAGCGAATCTTTATAGCCAGTCATGCAGTCGAATAGCGAGCGTAGAGTCGAACAGTAGTATCGAGCGAGCGACGATAACAACCGGTGTACACTATTTCTGTACTTGTATTTAAAGTGATTTTAATATACACTGACTATTACAATTTTATCACTCGTCTCTTTAATAAACTAATAGGTATAATAAACCATCTCAAAGGTTTCTTTCTTTGTACCTGTTAAATTTCATTTTTTTCCATTTTAAATTGCGAATGCATGAGTTACACGTGAAACTTAAGTTACGCTAAGTAAGTTTTCCCATTTATAATAACAGATATAGCAATTGAAACGAATAGAAAATAAAGTAGATAGCGAGCTAGTTCGAGGAGTTCGAAAAGCCAGGTATTGAAACCCTTTTCCTGATTACCTGGTCCACGTGAATTCGCCAGAATTCATTCGAACGAGATGCAAAGAGAATTTTTTCTTGGATAGATTTATCGCGACCATCTATTGAACACGATATCGACCGAATCTCCGACGGTTAAATTTATGTGGGGACAGTGGTATCAAACAGCGGTCGATACTGCATTCGTTCGAACTTTCGAAAGACTCTAGATCTGTCGCGGACTAATTCATTTTGATGGCGGAGTTGTGCTTAACGGCCTGGGCAAGGCATTTCGTTACCGTTTCTTAAGGTTCCGATGTAAGTTCCGGCCGGGCATAGCTCACAGGGACCACTTAAGACGGGACTTCGCTTCCAAGTCAACGGTGATTTAGTTAAATCCACCTTTGGCGCTTAGTTTCGCGAGTTAACGTCACCAACTTTCCCAGAATTTACCTACGAGTGAGATAGCGTACTCTTGGGATAAAGGAAATTCCGCGATACGTATCCTGTTCAATCTTTTCTACCTTTCAATTCCACGATTTCGTTCGAACTCGGTTTAGAAAAAGAAAAAGGTGGATAAATCGATAGAAAGGAATAGAAATTCCAATTAATGAAACAAGTACGGTAAATATGTTATTAAATTGTAAATTGACTTACTTTGCTTTCTTTCTTGTTAAATCGTTGATCGACGGGTTGTTTATTCTTTTAAAGGGAAAGATCATGGTGCAACGTTAATCATAGAACGTTAGCAAGAAGAAAGCAAGCAAAGTAGTGTGGGCAAGCGTTTCGGGTGTAAAGGGGTTATAAACATATATGTATACATGTTAGTAGAAACTTGATAAGTTTATTATCACGTAATGGATACAAAGGAACAGGTTAGATGATAGTCCTAATTTTAATCAGGCTGTGCGATATTGCATCTCCCATACGTTGATAAATATATCATTAAATTCCCTACTTCAAGCTCCAGCTTCTAGATAACACTTGTTCCTAATTAAGTTATTCTAAAATTCGTGAACCCTCGAAATCGTTACGACAATATCTCGTGCTTTAAACAATCCCTCTCTTCTCGTCTATCGTTAACTTCTTAAATATTATATATTCGCTGCTCGTCACCTAATTTTTACAAACAGATATATGTATTGTATTCCTTATTCGCAAACTATAATCGAACACACGGAAGAAATATGATAAGTCTATTTCTATTGATTTCTGGATGTTTCGTAAAAGATACGACTTATCATGTTTTCCTCTATGGCCTTCGTATATAAACAAAACATTCTGAAAATTCACTACAAAATTAACAAACACGTTGATGAACTATTTTATTGTACTACGCCATTCACCAGCTATCAAGACCGATTAATCTCTAGAGAATAAATTTGCGTTTTATAGACAGGAGCGAGTCCTGTTCGACAGCTGATCCAACGTGTGAAAAGTGCTCCCAGTGGTTAATTAGTTTAGTAATGCAGAATATAAGGCGGCCTGTACGGCGTATGTTCAGTGAACCCACCTCTGCAGTGGCCGAAGGCCTGTGTGACCACGTCTGCTTGATGGCGACAAGCGTACAGTCTGAGCTCACACTCGTTGTCGTATGTCTGTCCGTCACTACCGCAAACCGGCACGGACGGTATGTCCGATGGACAGGACGACGGACAAACACAGTGTGGTCCACCGATTTCCGAACACTGCCCGCCGGAATAGCATTCCAGCTCGTTGCAAGACGTCGGGATCGGTGGTATCGTATCGGCTGCAAACAAACAGAACGAACCCGTTAAATCGATCGATGGATGTTATTCGGTTGGAATATTAGTTCAGTTTATACAGAGTTACACAGAGTCTATATAACACCTGACGCTATATCGTTGTAAATTTGGTTTTATATGAAAGGAAATTTTTTTGGGATTTAAATGACTTGGTACTATTCCAGGACGATAATTTTTCTACTGTATATTCAATTTTAGGCGTCGATGGAAGCAAATTGGTTGAGATTTGAGTTATACTATATTCTGTGGAAGTTTCCTTTCGCGTGATACCTGAATAGCACCCTGTAGGTGTTAATATCTTGTTGTGGTCGGTGCAAATGGTACATTTCTGGCCCTGGATATCCGGTTTGCAAACGCAGCGACCTGTCATTTGTTCGCAGTCTTCTCTAACGGAACCAAAAAGCGAGCAGCCGCATGCTGGATCATTCAAAGGAAATTTGACGTGTCGATTAATATTAATTCAATCGATAAACTAACTTTCATATTGAAATATATCATCGTCCATTAAATTCCAGATATAAAGCAATAATCTCTTCGTTTAAATTACTAAACAGAATTTCAGTCATCCTTACGTATACATCCTTGATGTCCCTCGCTGATTTTAGGCAAGCCCCAATAACCAGGCATACATCTATCGCATTTCAGACCGCCTACACCTGGTTTGCACTCGCATTGTCCGGTTTCTGGATTGCAGGTGTCAGAAACACTGCCTAACCTGTTGCAGTTGCATAAACTCGGACAACCTGCGCCATTGGGCCCGCGTGCGGCCGTTTTGCCATCCGGACAGCAGCCGTGCCAGGAGTCTGAGCACTTTACGACTTGGGTTCCTTGAGCTAAATAATCGATAATTTACATTGACCTTCTCTTTAGTACGACGTTTTTTTTATTCATAGCAAATCGCAAGACGTTAGTAATAACATGCGAAATATGTTTGAAAGAATTTTCTAAAACTAAAATTTCCATCGAAAGGACTGACCTTTTCTGCAGCATCGAGCTAGTCGCGTGGTCTGATGGCAATAACTGTTGCTCGGGCAATCTCGTCGTTCTGGACCATTACCGCAATCGTACTCTTTCCCATCGGCATCCACCAATGGAGGATCGCCGTTACAAGGTTTCACTTCCATACCTGGGTTAAAAGTCTCGTCTGAATTATGTTCGCTTATGAAACTGTATAATAAACAAATGATAAATTATAATTAAGACAGTTAGCGACGGAGAAAATTAAAAGTAATTACAATGTTATTCATACTTACAATTCTACAAAGGAAGAGAGAAAAATTATATCGTAAATAACACACTAAGGTGTTGTAATTTAAATGTAATTAAAATTGTAATTATATTTTCTTTTGAAGAATGCGTCGCGAATATAACAGACAAATAAAAGTCCGAAAATATTCTGAAAATAAACTAATTCAAAGGTTAATTTAAAAGTTAGGAGGCAAAGCAGAGGAACAAGCAATGGAATGGCTAATCGAATCGAAAATCCAGGCAATTATACAGCGGATCGAGTGAAGTTAGCGGAAGCTACTGCGAACCTTGGCAAAGATCGAGAGGTCTAGGTCTTAGCTCTTGCTGCCTCTGGCAGGCCTCCATTTTCATGGCACAGAGGGACGAATAGGTCCTTAGATCGCTGCCGCAAACAGGGCGCATATTTTCTTGGGAAATCGAGGCGCAGTCGAATTTGCAGCTGCACCTGGGATAATCGTCCGGGCCCAGCTCGCAAGTAGCCTCGAAATCGCAGTTAATGTTCTTGCATGCTTCGCGTACCTGAGTGCTGGTCACGTCAACCGCGGTGGTGGCCAATCGAACCACCGCAGGCGTCGACATCGTAGCTATTAGAAGCGTAGCGATTAAGGCATGGTTAGAGTAATAAAAGCTGTTATACAAGATTGTCGTTGGATGGTTAGTTTTGTTAGAGCGGTGTCCTTAAGCTAGCGCAATTAATATCGTCGAGATGGCAACGAGTGATGCACGAGAAGTTGCGTCTATCGCGTTATTGAAACAAGACTTTGCACTATTAACGATCGATGAAGATATTTTGCATTCTCGAGAGATTTTACATTTTATATTCGTAGAGACCCCAATTATCGAAGTACCGATCGCTCAACAATTATTTATTATAGTGAATTAATTTTTAGTTTAAAAGATTGAAAGTTTCTTTTCGAATTTGAAAGAAAAGCACGATTAGATTATGAAAAGGATCAGATAGCTTACTGAGTGCTGCAACGAATCGTTCACCGCAATCGCCGTAGAATATCACGTGCAAGACCGGCAATTTAGGATCCCTTCCACAGGCAGCCTTTTGCAATTCACACTCCGACGGGTATGTCTTGGCATCGCTGCCGCACACTGGTTCTCCAGTGCTCTCAGGACACTCTTCAGGACACACACAGACGCCAGCCATGCAATGAGCTCCATGATCGCACTCTATTCTTGCGCAAAGCTCTGAAAACGTTTATCTTCTCCTTATACCTTCCCGATAATCCTGCTTGAATACTTTACTCAGCGAATAAATTGAATGTTCTTTTTATACCACCGATTGACTGCTATCCAATAAATTTTACGCGACGTTGACGATGATACAAAATATGAAAGTATCTAAAGAACTTACCACAGTCGCCTACGTAACTAATAGCGATGTCAGTTTGAGAAGTGCAAGAGGCCACCTTCAAAGAGCATTCGTTGGCGTAAGTTATACCATTGGAGCCGCAAATTTTCTCCTGTACGGGTTCTTTCGTCTGAAATTGACATAGAAGATTTATTATTACTATGCAACAAAATGTTTAGTTACTATCTACGATACTACGTACATACTATATGCTTTCTAGCATATCGTATTTGTGAACTTTTTAGCGAGTGTTTTCAATGGTTGCTCAGTCTAATGTATAATAATACAACTATCACCACTTTCTCTATGTGTTTTAGAACTATGAGAGTGAGACTTTTAGTTTTCTGAAGATACATTTTTTCTGCTTCACCAAAACTAATGTATTATATATAACATCTTCTCGCGATATTTACGTAGGTGGGTGAGTTCGTGAGAAAAAATAGCAGAAAAACGCGAGGCAGCACGCGTTTCGCACTTGTTGCACGCGGCTAAGGCGCAGTCGGGCCGGTGTTCTAACATACGTTGGCGTCACGATGCTGGGGGATGGGTGGCGTACAGGGATGAGAAATAATACGCGAAAGAGCGAAACTTAATTAGCCTGGTTGCGGTATCCAGCCACGTTGTTGTTTGCTTATTACACGCGTTGTCGGCCAACGTGACTTGCCCTCTACCGCTTCCGCTACATTTCTTTTGCGTTTTTTTAGCGTTCCTTCTGCGTTTTTACGTGCGAGTTATTCCCGGATGTAAGTGCGATCATGAATATATTGTGCCGCGATGAAATATTTGTAAACTAAAAGAAAATCATGGTGAAACATGATCAAGTATGGCCGAGGGAAATACAGATAATGGCAAAAATATTCGGATGCATACACAATTTTTAACATGCCACGGGTATTTTTGCGACTAACTGTATGTTCGTGCTTGATACCTCAACCGATATAAAAGAGTATAAAAGAGTATATAATCGAGAAATTATAATGGAGAAAATTGATATTTCAGCGGAGAGTATTTTTTACGACATTCAACGACAGTTAATTAATGCTTTAAGCAACGTTTAACCAAAGTATAGAAGATTAAAGACAAGTCGGTGTTCTATCGGAACAATTTACTTCGTATCATTACATTTTTGATATTGAATTTCAAAGAAGCATGTCCGTAGTAAACAGGATAATTGACTTAAAAAAGCAATTATGTGACGAACGAAAGCTTTGTTGTCCGATTCTTTTTCCGTTGCATTCTTTTCTCTTTTAATCCACTCAGCGGATTAATAAATATCACAGTTCTATTTCCATGATGAAGGGTAAAGATATAACGACGAGACTCCTCGGAGAGAATATCCGCAGTCGGTCGATACGTTTTAATTAGTTTCCGCGACAAGTTGATACGCACCTTGCCTCCTTCTTATTGTAATTTACGAGACAATTATGGAGGATTCGTGGGACTCTAAGAACGTGACTGGGACGTGCCGATATTCCTCGTTTGGAGTTCAAACAATGCCTCTAACCCTCATCTCTTTCATCGTGCCACTGATTCAGTCCTTTTCATCCCATCTTTCCTCCGAAGTCCTTTCGTTTCTATTCCCATGGAACGCTGACGCGTCAAATTCGTGGCAACGTTGTGTATCCATGCGCGAAAGATGTGATTTCACGTTTAAAACGAAGGAACGCGAAGGAACGCTCGCTGATCCTGTACTAAAAAGTATGCTGATGCACCTCAATCAATTCGCAACCATTCGCGTTGTCTTTTATCTCTTCCTTTATTATGGAAATATAAGTAATTTCAATCGATAGGAAATTTAAGTTGCTCGATAAATTGAGTATCATAATTTCTCTCCTTCTCATTTTTAAATAATTAAGCATCTGCGTTTGAAAGGAATTAAATTACTCCCGTATAGAGTGCCAAAAAGATTAAATCAAATAAATAGAAAAATGGACTAATTTTATTTTATATAAATCAATGTGACGAATCATTAAATTAAATATTTCTTATTTAAAAAATGTAGTCAAATTTCATGGTGTTTAACGTACTTTATATCAAGAAATATACAATATAACGTCCAAAGTCAAATACAAATATTCTCAAGAATCTATCAGTTCTTACTGTAGGTCCCATTGTCCATAACTACTCCATCAACTCTTCTAACCCACGCTTCAATACTGCAGCAACCAATCGTACAAATCAACTTCAAATAGATCCAGTGGTATTCCTGAAATACTCGAAGAGAAAGATTGATGGCTAAACGTGTATCTCGTGACAACTTTACGAGACGATAGTATCTACGTTCTGTGGTTTGAGGTCGTTCCAGGTGATGGCTGATCGGCCATAAGTGTGTTCTAACGCGGACGTCGTTGAATTTCGAATAGCTCCGGGGCCCAGCACGGATGGCCATCGCCTCTACGGGGTTCAACCACCTTTTCGATTTCTTTTTGGAAAAAGAAGCATGCGCCCGCGGCAGTTACTCGAACGACCAGGAACATCCGCGCCGTACATGCAAGAGTGAGTGAGCTCGGAATTGTTCGTGGTTTTGTCAGCAGGACGTTTCACGAATCCGTGAATTTCCGATCCACCGTGTGTCCCAGCTTGGATCGAAGGAGAGAAGCCTTTCCTTGCCAGCGAACACTATCTCAGGGATCCGTGACGTGCTCTCCATTCCCAACGAATATTTCTGCTCTGGGAAATGTTGCTCGGGGTGATCTTCCGGGGAAACCGCCGCGGATTACCCGCGATAAAGTCGCATTCCTTTTCCTTCTTTTTATTTTTTTTACTTCCACCTCCTCGGTGCACGTATTCGTTTCCAGACTGCGCTCGGGATTTCGAGGGGAATCAACACGGTGCGCCTGGCCTCGATTCCCAGAAAGATTGATTGTTACGAGCCGGATATGGGAACGTTTCGTATGGAACGATCGAGGGAAGCGACGAATTTGCCGCAATGTGGTATTACGGCGAGGTGTCGATAAATTTGGGGGAATAAATGATAGAGGGATTAGGATAGTAGAATATGCGAATACATGAGGCGGAGCGTGTATTCTCGAATATCGGAATTATACGAGAAATATAATAAGAGAAAACGAGGAGAAATTGAAAAAGGAGCGTGTGATATATGGTAATTTTTATGAACCTTCTGAGGAAACACTTTGGGTAACCAACCTGATAGAAATTAGCCTGATAAAACGAGGGCGAGCATCGCTCTCTTAAAGTTAGAGGTAGAAAAATTGAAAGTACAAAAAGGCTTCGATTCATTTCCGATATTATCGTTTGAATGATCAAAATCGTTCGATGCTAATGAATCGTCCAAGAGTGTACACCTGAAAAGCTAGACTGACGAAATTAGGAACGGGAAGGCAATGAAATCACAGGGAATGGAGAGGAAAATTGATAGAAAGGCTTTAATGAAAATGGCGTGCGCGTTAGTCGATTTGGCAAGGTGGGTTGGTATCGGTGAAACGAACGGTTCATTACACGGTCGCGTAACATCGAGTAACATAGCGGAAATACGAAATATCGTGCACGACCAGCGTATTCTGGCTCTGTACTGTATATATACTCGACACCACATCCATCATGGTATGAATATTTTACTTAAGCCGTGCTAACTAGCGAGGCTTAACACTACGAATGGTGGTAAGCACGTAAAAGCCGGCAGATCGACACGTTCGGTGGTTTATTATGTTTAACGACCATCACTCGATGTCTCAGACCATGGTTGATAGGATTTTCTTTTCTGCATAATTACTACATAGACGTTGATTTCGTGGATTGATGCTTCGATGACGATAAGCGAAATTTTTTATCTTTCCGATTCGTAAATTTGATAAATTAATACGATAATTGATAAATTATATGTACTAGCACAATAATGCTATAGCACAATAAAAATTGATAAATAATGAATATCATAAATACGTAGCTCGCGTTTGCTGTAGTATTTTAAAAGTAGTTTATACTATGAAATATAAGATGTTTAGAAATGGAAAGAATAAAGTGCTAAATAAACACTGTTATATGAAATAATCACTTTCTATGTTGCAGTATGAGCAGTCATTTAGATAACGCCATTCGCTATTTTTCAACTTTGAAGCGACGATTTTCTTTCACAATTTACTTATACTTCTTTCGATGGAGAATAACGTACCTAGTTTGATAAATTTTTATAGGAAATGTAATTCACCATGAAATGTGCGATGCTTCGGGCGAAATTATTCTGAAAACCGTCCTTTAGCTTTCGATTAGAGTTCTTAGAGATTTGATTTTCTTTTCAAGCGGCATTGTAGCATCACCTCTATTTCATTAAAAGGATGAAGGTGGCAACCGGGGAACGGAATAAAAATTATGATTTCAGGAACGGATTTGCGCGTCGGAAAATTGAAATCGGCTGACCGAGCTTCTAACGTTGCGTCCCGATTCACTTTGATAAGGATTAACTCAATTACTTCAATACGATTTAGGGATTAATTTGCTCGCGTTTTAGCGCAAATGTTAAGTAGATTCCGCGCGCCAGCAGCATTCTCTTCGAAGAATTATGTTTTAATTTGATTCCATCGTATTTCATTAATCACCTATGCATTTGTTCTATTCTAACTTCATCATCCAAAACAAATAGTTATACATTTTAATTTAAATAATCGATGGCAGTTCTTTTTACCAAATCATATTTTTCGCTACGATTTGATCCGATCTCTTATTTTTATTACCACTATTAATAGAGATTTCTCTTTCTCGACCAACCACTTTAATTATACTATAATAATAATTAAACTATCTATCAGCAAAAATAAACCGATCATGAATTAATTTATATCAGATACTTACCGCGGTCTCGCACTTGCTAGGACAAACGCATTTGGCTTCACCAGCGCTGTCGCTCTCGCACTCCGCGTAAAAGTCGCATTTCTTATTCTCGCATCCATCTGCGAACAAACAACAAAACATTTCTAATTAACAAGTGAAACCCATGTAACGTCTCCGTTCGTTCGTTTCACGTAACACAGAAGCCATCCGAACGATCTATCTCCGGCGGTAATTGCCCACGAGCAAAAAGCCGTGGCAAGACAGACCATTCGTCACCGTGAAATCGTACGTGGTTCTAGCCGGGAATCTGAGATGCCATGCGATATCTCGCACGAGCCGCTAATTTACCAGCCGGGTCGGTTGGCTGAATTGTTTAAGGCGGCGCGAACCTCCGCTTCCGTTTCCGTGATATTCCGGGCATCGACGCGCTTACAAAGCAGCCGCCGCCACCCTGTTGCAGTTCTGGCTACCTTCTGGCCGACGTTCAAGCCGACATTAATAAAGATTCCCGGTATGCTGGTATTTGCATAACTGCACCCGTTTTGAGGGAAATTATCTGGCCTGTGCCGATGTGACTGCGTGCAAGGATTCGGGGACTGCGAACAAAGAGAAGGAACGGCAGGATGGGATGGCACACGGCGGTGCAAGAGGGGTGCAACAAGAACCAGAGGAACGATGAGAGCGCGCGGGTAGAGCCGGTTGCTATTGAAGCTGGATTTGCAGTCGAGAAGTTATCTTTAGAATTCATTGAAATCTGAGAGGAAAGGGGCATCGGCTTACCGCTCTGCTTCTCTTCGACGACGTGTCGATGGTGCTACTACGGTCGAGGGTAACAAGCCTTCGGAGAACCCTAACCCAGATTCAGAATCAGAGTATGGGGCGATGGAAGTACAGCTTCTGGCTTTCGACGCTCGCGATACGAAAATCCCGGTGCTCGCTACTGGTATATACACCGTAGTCGAAGTCGACGCCAAGGATAGAAACGGGAGAAAGCCAAGAGGAGGCAGAGATAATGGTGGTGGTGGTAGTGATGGTGGTGGTGGTAGTGGTGGTGGTGGTGGTGGTTGGTTGAGGCCCGGGAACTGCATGCATATGCAACGTGCATGCCGTGGGGTAACAACTCATACAATTTCAGCGAGGGGCAAAGTCACCTGCGCCGTGATATGCATGGAACCGAATCCCAGCAGTACGTTTCAGAAGTTTCACGCGATTTTAAACCATGCAAATTATCTTGCGGTTGGGGAGAAGAGGTGCCAGAGAGTTCGACTCCTACCGACGATTCCCCGGGATTTCTTTCGCCCCGATCCAACCGAAACGAACGGTTACTCGCGTCACGGGGTGGCTTATGAGAAAAGTTTAGCTCGATCTGTCTGTGGTGTGCTCTAGCGTAGCGAAGATCGCGGTAAGGGTGCTTGCCACCTCGTCAGGAATCTGTTTCATCGTGACGCAGGATATTCCTTCGAGAGTTTTGTATTTTTTGATATTTCATTCCTCACTTTCTGTCTGTCCCCCTCTTTCTCTCCTGTTTTTCTCCTCGTTTATATCTTATTTTGTCAAATATCGCCGAGCGTTTAAACGAAATTTAGTTTCGGTTGCAAGTTTATTTCCATAAATGGATTTTTCAGTAAACATGCAAATACCGTTAACGAAAAATTCTTAAAGTACAAAGTTTCGCTGTTGATCATCATGCAAACAGGATTATGGTATCGAGAGAGAGAAGGAGAGAGAACGGATCAAAAGGTTTCATGCATCGTATGCAAATCATCCTGTGGCGAATCGAATCTTCACAAAAGTCCTTAAACTTCCCAGTTGATTTCGTAAAAAAAAAAATCGTTGTCGTGGACCGAATCTGATTACAAGAATTCCCGATATAACGAACGAGCTTGGTATAATGAACTCAGCTAGTCGGAATAGACCATCGTTCGATTTTTCCCTTGCTAACCGACGTGTCTCATAATAAAGTTTCCTTAATTATTTACCTGGTACCTCAGTTCTAATTATTCCGGTCTCCTGATCGATCAATACTCAATCAACTATTTTCGCGTAGGGAAATCTTAATCGGTTACAATTTCGGGAAGGAAACGAATTTATAATTCGAACATTTCTCGACAAATAAAGAGACGAGATAAATTATTCCGTGAATGTATTTCATCGACTCGTCGCTAAAACGATGGCATCGATAATTCATTCTTTAAACTCGGAAGAATTTAATCGCATTACTCGATGTGTATCGTTTGTTTCTATGATTATATATTTAATGTTGATGATAATAACCTGGCTACCTCGTTTGCATAATTTCAAGTCTATTTTCAACGACCATTCCAAAATTATTCGCGATATCTACAAGCTAATTTGAGCCAATTGAACTCGTTTTCTTGTCAGATAAATAACATTCTGTTTTAAGCTACACTAAGATTACTGAACGTTTTAATATTCAATAAATAGGGTTATTCCAGATCGTTCAGTTATGCACAATATTTTGTATGAACGTCACAATATTTCTTCTATTAAAAATAGAACAATCTTATAATTTGATCTCGAAACATGCTCTAAAAAACTCCGTAAATATTCGCAAAAATCTGAAACAGTATTATTAAAGTAGACGTTTTACGTTACGTAAAATAATAATCAGCATACTATGGACCTAATCACTAATTGAAAATATTATAATCGCTCATTGTGAAAAAATAAAACCTCTTTTTTGTATAAAACTTATTGGATAAGTAGAACAATTGGTTCAGTTTTTGTTAAATACTCGTGTATAGGTCAAAACTTTGTATCCGTGGAAAAAAAGTGGATTCGACGAATCAGGAATGAAGATTCTAGGGAATTAAAGAGGTTCCCGTTTTCCGGGGATTGGTACTCACTGCAGAGTCCCTGGTAAAGCACGCGGATCTCTCGTCGATGTTTACAGCCCTCCAGGCGAAGCTTACACTCGTTTCCGTAGCTGATGCCATCGTCGCCGCAAACTGGCTGAAATTCCGCCGGACAGGTTGGACATTCGCAAATCGCTGTGCCACCGGTTTCCGCGCAAATCGCGCCCCACTGACAGATCTGTAAAAGAAATTCCTATCAGCTTGACTTTTTCCCTTGGACGTTTTCGATCCCAAACGTGGCGATTCATTTCATTTCTTTTTTCCTCTCTCTCTCTCTCTCTCTCGCGGTTTCAACCGAGAGAAAAACGCGAGATTAATCGCGGTGGATCATCGTTTGCTTTTTTCACGACACACCTCTCGGCGACAGCAGCCTCTTTGTCGTAGGTTTTCTCGGATAGTCGCTGGTGCAAAGCCGATAATTTATTGCTCGTGATATTTTATCGCAACGCAAAATTTACGTGCTACTTTAATTCGCAGGATTTAACGTAAATCGTCGCAGTGCTTTGCCATGACCAACGCTGATTTTTTCCCGCATTTCGTTTGTTCGGAACGAACTTGTATTTTTCTTTTTTTTTTTTTTTTAGAATGAATGGAGAACGAGTGGCATGCAGGCATTACGATAAACACGAAATAGAATAACCAGACTACGGATGTTTATACAAACTTAAGCTTTTATGGACATAGCTAAGGAAATTACATTTTTCACTTTTATTACTTCTTTATACATAAGTATTTTTATGCCCCATTACGACGTACCTGATCTTCGTATTTACACAATAATCTTCAAAAGACTGTACGATAAATTTACTTGCAAATAGACTATTTCCACCAATTTAGTTTCTCTCATAAATTCAAGAAACAACTATTTCTTCCTATGTATAGTTCTTTTTAGTTAAACAAGACTGAATCCTGATTCACATCTCTTACAGCCACGCCTCGATTTTCGTCACGTCGCGCGTGTTTGTTTGCACGTTCAAATATTTGCCACTGTTCCTTTCTGTTTCGCGTATCTGACACCCGAAGCGGAAACTCGACTGACCTTCTCGGAGCAGGGCCCCCTGGAGCCACAGGTTCCCGTGTAAGCGACCTCGATGTTAGTCTTCGTTAAACAGGCCTGTCTCTTCAGCTCGCACAACGATGTATATGTTTTGCCACCCCGCGCGCATACTGCTCTCATCACAGGTTCGCATTCCGGACCGCATTCGCAGCTCGCGATCCCTTGTCGGTTGATCACGCACTGTTCGTAGGGGCCGCATTTCGCCTCGTCGCACGGATTGATTCCTGCACAATCATGAAGATTAAAAATTCCCTTTCAACGCGTTTCACTCGCCCTTGTGATTAAAAGTTTTTCAGTTTCTACTGAGGCAATAGTAGGTATTATGAGACGTTTATTCCGGCTGGCTTCTGAATTAGGACGAGGGTGCTGTTGATGGATGACTAAATGGAAACGGGGAAGTTAAAACGAGTCACGAAGGATGTTTCCGTCTGATTTTCAGATTTTCCTTCGGAATGTAGGATTCTCGCTACGAAGGAAGATAGAAGATGATACAGGAAACTGGTTCCAGTGTTGAGAAAGAAATTTATACGGAATTAGCTAGGTGAAATAGGATGTTTAAATAACTGTGTTGTGGTTGGAGAAAATATTCGAGCTGTAATATTCAATTATTTCTACTGTATGTATTTATTACAGTTTTAATAGAATTTATTTTACTAACTATTAATTCATTTTAGTTTAGTGCTGACTTATTGCAAGGTTTGAATTGCTGGAACTGGAAAAAGTTGGAAATAACTTGAATAACAGAAAACTACGAAATACTCTATTTCCTTATTTGAGAAAGAAACTATCGGAATACATTCACCACGTTACGGTATAATAGTACAAATGCCTCTTAGGAACTTGGACGAGCTGGAGGCTGAATTTAAAATTACCCGAGCTGCATGCGCCATTGTAGACCTTCCTGAGCGATAATCTCGATCTGCAAGCTTCCTGCCTGAGGCTGCATTCATTCGAGTATGTTTTACCATCGCTTCCGCAAACTGGTGCGAACTCAAGGCCGCACTGCTCACCGCAACGACAGCCAGGTTGCCTCGAGTCGTCCAGCTGACAGATTTCCGGTTCTACGCACTCCACGTTACCGCAAGGATCTGGAAAATTAAATTGCGGTACGTGCTAGTTGAAGTCACGTTCAACTCGTACAATGAAGACATGCTGTTGTAAATACCTTCGCGTCTGGATAACGCGAGCAACGCATCTTGTTCTCGTTCTCGTTTTAGACTAAATCGTTGTCTGTTTATGAATTTAGCGGAGTTGGATAGTTAGCAGAATAAAAATTACACAGCTTGGTCGTTACGATAATCAAAGGACAAAGATGATCGTGGAAAAAATAAAAATTTAAATGACAATCGCTGAAAATGTACGCATATATTTGACTATTCAGAAGAACCTTCCCATGAAAGATTATTCTCGTTTACTCTAAGACACCGCAGTCAACGTTTCGTCCCCGAGAAATTAAGTTTCATTGTCCACGGGCTAACAGTTACTTCCGTTTGCGGATTATGAACGAGCTGGAAAGAAATGCTCCAGGGAAATTTATGCGACTGCACGGTTAGGACGGTTTAGTTGCAGTCAGATTGATAAAGGCAGATAGAAAGAGCCCGATGAGAAGTGTACGCGGTCCTATGAGCGGGGAAAAGAACAAGGGGTGGTAAAGGGGAGGAATGGTAGGTGGTGGAGTCCAAAGGGGGTTACCGTGGCACAGGTAGAAGCATGGCTGCACCGAGATTAATCTTCGCCCTCGAGGAAGGAAGTTGGATTCCGTTTCCTGTCCGCAGGCGGTAGGTTTCGACCTTACAGCGGGGCTGACGCGGCAAGTTCCCGAGGCGGTGGTGTTTCTCGGGGTTAGTTCGAGTTACAGCTCAGTGGAGCGGCTAACCTTCCGCAACCACCCTCGTTTCTTCCTCGTCCGCCGCCAGTTTAGTGGCTCGTCCAAGAGTTGTAATCGAAGTCCCCTCCACTCTCCTTCCTCTCACGCAAATATTCTCGTACATCTCGTAACAGTTTCGTTTTCGCTCAATTCTCACGTACCTTCCGCGAACCATAATTTATGACGCGCTAACTGCAACGTATGGTTCCATCTTTTGCGTGCTATCGTTTGTTCATTGTATTACAGGAAACATCATTCGTGTCTTGACCGGCAAGATATTTCGGTTCTTATACTTTCATTTTATATTCGATACCTTTCAAAATAAGTGTAAGCTTTCCACATACACGTTCGCGAGAGCAATCGAGGAAATGGTAGGAAATTGAATTTACGAACAACGCAATTCTAAAAGCTTTAACTTAAATAAATATATGTTTAAACTTGAAGAACGTTAAATTTACACCAATCCGAAATTTTAAGAGTTTGTCTCTCAGTTTGAGACTGTTGTTCCAAACTCACGCGTGTTTGTGTTATCTCTTTCTTCAGCGGGAAATTACAATGATCAACGTGTCCAACATTAAGACCATCGATTGAAAATACGATATATCTTCGTTTGTTGCTCACACGTAGCTGTCCTCATAGCGTTGGCAATTTGAGATTAGCTCGTCTAACTCGATCGTTATACCATCCGAATAACAAGCCTTGAAGGCGTTTCCGAGCCTTTCTTATCTCTGCGTCTACGTCCTTTTTCAAATTCTATCCGCGAATTCTTCTCAAAGACAGCGAACCACAGGTCTCTAAGCTGGCGCTCTAACTTTCCGCGACATTACCCTGATTCGAACTTCTTTGTGTTATCGTCAGAGCATCTCTAAGGATTGTCTGTATCGGCGTCTGTTAGTCGTTATCCATAAAACTACGTCGCGAGTGCGCGTAATGATGTCGCTGCATGGAGCACATGCGGCGGCAGTTGGCCATTTTAACAAGAGAAGGGACAAAAAAGCTCAAGTTCGCCGCCGAGTTTAACCCGTTGGACGCATTTAAACAGATATTTTTCTCGGCTAACCTCCAAGAATAATTTCCGAGGGAACGGAAGCGTCGATTCGTCCTATTCAAATTTTCTCGGTGGTAATTTTTCCGCCCCGCCGGCCAGTGAATATAATTCAACGGAGGAAAAAAGACAACGGAACGGGTGGCATTAAAACAACATTGAATATAAAGCGGTCGCGTGAACGAAGGTGGGTGGATGGAGCTCGCGGATGAAAGGGATGAGAGAATGGAAGAAGATCAGGACAGGCTGGCGTCACTTGAAACCGTAAAACCCCTCGTAAATTGCCTTAAAGCCCTTCGATCGTGGACAGAGTGCGTCGAGTCCTCGATTTTCACCCTGTTCCACCCCCCTCGGGCGATTTCGACGAACAAAAGCCATCCGGACCGTCGATAGAAGTGTGTTTAAAATTCCCGCGTCGCCGCGAGGCAATTGTTTTTAAGTCCGTCGCTAAGAGCCACACCAACCCTCCCCCTCTCCTTTTCTTCACTCCACGGTAGTCGACGACCTTCTTTCTTCGCCCCTCGCATCCTCCCTCAACGGCTGTCTCCGACGGTAGCATCAGCCTTGTCTAATCTTCCGAGTTACGCGAAACTTTCTACGTGGCCCAGCTACTTTTTTCCAAGCTCCACGCCCATCCCACTGAGGTTTCTCTATCCTTTCTCGACGATCCTTCTTCATACCTCCGACCAACCGTGACCTCCTCGCCCGGCTTTCTCACCACACCGCGCGTATTTTGCATTCCCGCGGAATAACTTTCAGAAAGGAATAATAAGCGGTGGGGCGGAATAAGAAAGAAGTTGTCCGGGAGGGTAAGTGGTGGATAAAGGGAATTGAATTGAGTTTGGTCAACGAATTGAAAGATCGCTAACTTCTCTCTCCGCTTGTCGCGTTTCGCCGTCTGCATTCTTATTTCGCGCTTCGTTATTGTTCCGGACGGTTTATCCTTTTTAGCCGCGGCGGTGCTGCATCTCTGTTTGCACCTTTTGCCAGTTCGACGAGTAGAATACGAGGATCTTCGCAGCTTTCAAACGACATTTAAATATTTCCTTCTAGCGAGGTGAAAATGTCGAATAGAGAAGAGAAGGAAGAGAAGCGTAATTCGTAGACTAATAGCAAATAAATTGTTATATTATGCAATTTGTAGAAAATGTACAGAATGCTTTCGAAGCTTGGTCTAGCTTTAGAAGTTTCATCCAGCTTTGTTTCAATAGAATTGGCAGTTTTGCATAGCTTCAGTTTTAGGTTTACTAGTTGTGGTTGTTTTACATAGCTTTGCACGCTTTCGAAAATTTCCTAACTTCATGTACGACTGAAGTTTGCTTGAAATTTCATCGAAGGTTAGGAAAAGCTATGTTCTAGTTTCGGTTAAACTGAGAGCTGAAATTTAGTTGCAGTGATCGTTGACGTATTCACAGAATGAAAACTTATTGTAATTATTTTTCCAAAAATTCTTGTAAATCTGACGTATCCTGTATGTCAATAAACCAGTCAGGCATGTTTATTGACTAGAAACTCGCATAAATGAAACAGGCAGAGAATCGAGCATTGGAAGATAGTCAATGAATTATGCAATCAAATTATCTGGCTTAATTCGTGAATGTCATATCATCGATGCTTGCAATAGCATTCGTTCAATTATAACGTAACATGTTTCGTAATGAAACCACTTCACGATTTGAATAACTTTTCTACTATCAAGTTCATTAGCGACTCAATTTTATTCTGCCACTTTAGTAGAAAATATCTGTTTGGGGTATATTCGTTAAAAAGAGGAGGATAAGTAAGAATTAAGGTGGAATAATAAACGAAACGTTAATCAAACAATTAACATAATTGATACCACATCCATCTTCCACCAGATAACACGAAATAAATTCCTTACGCGACACAACGAGTTTACGGTGAATGTATTCGTTCAGTAAATTTAGACAGCACATTTACTAGTTAACGTATGCGCATATCAATCATGAATGAATACATTTACTAGGAATAGATATTTTGATACTTGGTCGATACTTGTACTAATATCTTATGTAAATTTATACTGTATGTAATATAATTGTAAACGTATGCTTCGCTGCTATGCAGTCGGCGTATAGATTTTCTAATTGCTCATCACTGTGCAAACAAAATAGAATTTTATCGCTCGTCAATCTACGCCAAGTAAATTCCCAATAAGCACAACGATAAACACAGCTGAATTTCTCGTGCTCTTAACCACCCTCGAAATACAGTTTCCCTTGTTCGACGCAAAATTCGCCACAAACAAATCACATTAAGCTAGCAAATCTTAAACGAACCATTCGACTGACGTCTCCCTTTTCTTCCCTGTCAACGGATATCCTGTTCGGTAGTTGGATAGATAATGCTGCACGGAGGATGAGCCACGGAATTCGGAGAATATGAGGAACATCGTTGAAGGGAATTACGCCCGAGCACCAACGACTGTCTGTGTTAACAGCGTCTTGGCGGCCGCTTTCCGCAGCGTCTACTGTTGTGTACTACTCATGTGTACTGGCAGCAAGCCACTTTCATTCGACCTGTGGCATCCCCGAAGTGTACGCGGAACCCGTGCAGCTCCTTCCCTGTAGCAGGCGAACAGGCAAAACTAGACGTGGCAGTCACTTAGGCTCGAGGCGCGTAAACATAAACGCGCAAGAGCATCCGCCCAGAAACAGCGATGGTAATTTACGAGGATATAGTACGGAGCATAGGAAACTTCCTCGGGGAAACCTTCGTCGCGCACGCTGCATCGTAAACGGGCTACTCAGCGAGACGAATTGGCTACGTTTGGGTGTTCGATGGTAGATCGCTCCAAAGAGACTCCGTCGTAGCACGTGTCGTTGGTGAATTATAAGTGATTACACGGATGAATGCAGATGGATTTGACGCCGCTCCACGCATACCTGCAATTTGCATGCACGGATTCGTGGTTTGATTTCATTACGATGCAATTACGGTGTAACCGTTTGAAGATAATTTATTGCCGGCTCTTTTGCTGCATTTACATGCACTAGCAAAATATACTTGAGACTATATCGTACGTGACGCCACTTTTAGTCGCTTGATATTATTCAGGCTTTGTTGATGAAAAAACATTAGCTTCTTCTGGAAGAGGAAGATGAAATTCTGATCGAAGAAAAATCGTAGAAGGAAAGTTGCATCGAGATTGGATTTTAGAAGCGTTTCGTCGGTGTTCTCCCGTTTTGTGACGAGATTCTGAAAGTAATTTGATTTCGTATGAATGGGTTCGTAGGTTCATAGATATTTTGATGAAATATACTTAAAACGTTATTTACAGGCAATGGTCTTGCTATTTATTAATATCCATGTCTGCATAATTTCTAATTTCTAGTCTACGTACGTAAATATACTTCAAAGATAGTTGCATTCGTTACAATTTATCCACCAATTTAATCCCTTTCTCTGCATACAACAATCTAGCGTTTCGTTCGTTTTTGAAAAAGACATACGAGCAATTTAACACACCGATCGCGGATCTTTAAGTTTAATCGAATCGACGCGTCAGGGTCGGTCTGCGCACGGCTCGCATCTTGAGTTTGTTCGCTGTATAGTTGGCGTTGGAATCTTCGAACCGAGTAGCGTGAGAATTTAGTCAAGCCCGTTTCGAAGGAGCTAGGATCCTCGAAGCTAACGTTTCGGAGATCTGCCCCTTTTCCCCTACAGAAGACCCTTATTTCGGCACACTCGAGCGTGAAGAGAACGGCACGCCCGCCTCCATTCTGATTTGGATCAGGATATTCACGGGAAACGAGCTAAAGCGAATTTCTACAGCCCAAGGTGGAAGGGGCACAGTGGAAAAAAGGGCTAGGAAGAAATAGCGCTTATCTTGGAAAGGAGTTCTCAAAGACTCCTCCTGAAAAGGTTACTTAACGATCGCTGCGTGCACGGTGACTGGATAATTGTGAAATTAAACAGAACGAATCGTGAGATCGTCTCTGCTGGCAAACGATCGCTACGTAATTGGGGCCAATTTTACTCAATCAAGATCGATTCATCCTTTATAAGATATATAGTTTCTTAAAATATATGATATTCCAAACGCGACTCTCATACTTTTTGTATTTTGATATATTATTATTAATTTTCTTCAAAAGTCCTATTACGTCTTGTTCTAAATGCGACGTTATTTGTCACTCGGAAGGAAACGTAATATAACTTCCCCCTTGTTTACGAGTTTCCGTCGCGAATCTCTCGCATACAGTCAGGAAAGATTGATCCTTTTCAACCGCATCGCGCTTTTGGGAAGTTTTCCTCGGGATTCTCACGCACTTGATAACCAATAACGATTCCCTTCACTGTCTCCTACAGATCTGCTCTATAGTGCATTAGCATTAACACCGAGAACGAGAGAAAGAGAAAGAGAAAAAACGCAGCATACTTTTAATCGCGAGGCTCAGCTTCCGCGCTTTATCGCGTTCCGCGACCTCTTTTCTCCTCTGCCACCCGCGCCGTTAGC
>NT_177880.1:1364516-1440206 GCF_000188095.3 Bombus impatiens | reverse complement strand
CCACCCGCGCCGTTAGCAGCCGCTGTTGCTGCTGCTGCTGCTACTTTCAATCATTGAAAAAGTTCGTCTGTCTCGAAAACTCATTTCCCCCCTCTTTTTTTCAATTTACCCTCGGGCCAATCGTCTCTGACGGTGGAGAACGAAAAAGGCTCGACAGTAGATCGCGCGGGGCGGAAACGGAGTGGGTGACGATCGAAAAGTCTCGAAAGTTTCGAGCTAATTTGATTTATCGTCGCAGCCACTTGAGATTCGCGACCCAGCTCGTTCCACCCCTGACTCGGCGTCCTCGTTGCCGAAGAAATTAGGAGGGGTCAGGGATGGGCTGGGTTAGTTAGAAACGAGCCACGATCGGTCCCATGCCGATGGAATTTATTATTGATTTCACCATCTCACCAACGTGAAGCGACTGAATACGATTGATAAAAGACACCCTTGACTTTCTTCTTCTTTTTTCTCTATTATTTCTCCCTCTATCGTGACTTTCACTTCGATGAGAATCGAACCGAGAAGAATAGACGCTCGGTCGAACGATGCGACGGTTTCGTCCAATCTTTTCAGTGTCCTCGTCACTGATTATTAAGTCTCGTTGTTCTCTGTGCAACTCGATTATTAGACTCGACGCAATAACGGTACAATTCTCTAGCATCCCTCGCGCTATTTACAAGTTCGCATAAGCCTTGTGATTGTATAACATTTTTTAGCAATTTTCACTTTCAACCGGTTGCTCTTTATCCTTCGATTTTACAGAAACATCAAGAGCAACTGCGTTGCGAGGAAGACGCCTTGGAAGAGGAAACGGATCGATGTTTTCTGACGTTCGTGAATCGCCGTCCGCGATTATCATCGCGTCCGTTTGAAGAATAAAAAGCAACGGAATGGATGTGAGCAGACGAAGCGTCGGCGGATGGACTTGCCTAATCCTAAGTAAACGTTGCCTCCTTTACTCGCAACTACCTGTCTGATCAAACATTTGTCTCTACTACTCGGTTGATTAAGCGCCCGCCGAGTTTATACTGCGTTCTAGCCTTCGGTCGAGAGGGCACAAGACGACTAGGGTTGGACAGGGGATAAACAGCCGAGTAAGAAATCTGAAGGGCGTAAGCTCGATCAGGCGAATTCTAACAGGAGGGTGGGAATGAGAGGAGCTGCGACGTGAGATACGCGGAGAAGATAAAAAAAGGACAGATGATTGGTAAAGGTAAAAAGGTAAAAGCGATGGGATGGACAGAGGTAAAGGGAAGATTGGTCAATAAAACAAAGGATAGAAAGAGAGAGAATCAAGGGACTGATGGAAGAAACGAAGGTTCGTATGGATGATGTAGAATGCTGAAGAGTAAAATGAGAAGAGCAAAATGAGAACGAAGAAACGAGGTTGAGTGCAAAGCGAAAGAAAGGAACGAGGAAGGTGCGGATAAACTTGTTAATCCACAGGCCTTTTGCAATATGCCGGTAAGAATACAATTGTATTCTTTTGTAATAAGAAGCAAATAACAACTAAGACATTTCTTTTTCTAGAAATTCTAAATTTCTAATTCTAGAATTTTCTAATTCTAATTCTAATCTTCTGAACAGTAATTTCTAGGAATATGCAGTAGAATAGGACGCACGACAGAGAAGATAGAAGTTGTTTAATCGTGCAGAAAGCTGCATTCAAATAGGAACGTTCCAGAAGAACACTTTTCTTCTGGAACATTACTATCGTGCCCGAAGAGAAAATTATAAGCGAAAAAAACGCGTGTAGTTGAAGGTAAAGCGTAAGATAAATATAAATGCAGGCGGAATAAGGAGGAGAAGTCTTACAAGCTATATCAAAGGAAGGGATCACCACGAGTAAAAGGTATACGAACAGAGGGAAAATTAGATGGAGAAAGAAACTGGAGTATAAAGAGACGTACACTGACAATTGAAAATGAGCTAGAAAAAACGAAAAAACGGTATGAAGAAGCTCTTCCCTCTTCTCTTCTGGTTAGTTGCTTTTAATTTGAAGCGAACGAGGTAGGAGGAGGGGCGAAAGAGCAAGAACTTGATTCTTCTCGTCAATAGAAAAGAATCGGTTTAATCGGACGGTAAATGGCGAATATACGTTCCATCTGACTGGCTATAGCTTTGGAATTTACTTGCACGATTTACGCTTTCTTTTCCACAGAACGTATGTTTGTGCGAAACGATTTAGCTTCAGCAAATACGTGTCGGTTGTTTATGCTACTCGCACGTTGCTAATTTATCACTGTCTTCTCGTTGCTTTCGACCGATGTTGCGGATTTCCGACGATTTCGCGTCACACCCTCGGTTTCTTCTGCAGTCGTTTAGGTTTCTCAGTCTTCTGCCGGCCTTTCGCTTAGTTCGTCGTATTTTTCAATTGTCGAGCATTGCATAACGAAATCGCCGATTAATTATACTGGTCAACGAAGCGCGCACTCGCGCGACAGAAAATTAAGAATTGTTTTAGGATTGAAGGCTTTTATCCCGCGGTTGAATGGTACAGATTTTAAACCGTTGTATTTAATCAACGATTGTCAAGAATTAGTATTCAGCGAGCAAAAAAAAAAAAAAAAAGAAAGGCGTGTATTGTGCTTGAAACGATAGAAAGTTTATTGGTGGAAGGCACGAGGACAAATGAAAATAAAGTCAGCTTTTAATCTGTGAGTTGTGAAATTGAAATGGAACGTATCGATCGGTTCAGCAAGCACGTTCTTTAAACTTTCTATCTCCCAACGATATATTCCGTTCATCAAGTATCTTTCATTAACAAATTTACCGTTTATCCAATTATTAGAATCGTCTTGAGGCAATGTTCTTATATTTATACTAAATAAATAAAACTTTCTTCTATATTCGGATAGCGATATAAACGAAAGAGATCCGTTCCTCTGGAATCACGATTTCACGGTTACGAATTTCGCGAATAAGGATATCACCGAGAAATACGCAGAATGTCGCGAATGTAAACGACCGCATCTGCCCGGAAGTAATCTCGATCGCGTGCATAAAGTCGCAAGTAAATACGTACAAACCTCGATATTTAAGCTCGGCTCGACTTCGATTCAGTAAATATTTGTTTCCGCTGCAGGCCCCGTTGCTGGATTATCTCGGAGTCCGAGTACGCTTTCGCTCTCGATAAATAACATCGCGATGAAATACGAGATTCTTAGGCATGCATCTTAAGTGTTTGCAGCGTGCTACCTGCCTTACATTGCTATCGTTTGTTCCTTCCAAGATCGATATTTCTTGCGTCATTTTGCGTCTCTTAGCCATTTACAATTATTTCTCGAAAAAAGAAACGAGTTCCATGCAAACTAGAAATTAAGCTGAAACGATAGAAAGCTCGTTTCTTTATGATCGTAAAGTGTTTAGCTTTTAATTGAACGAAGGTTTGGCTATCCTTGAGGAAAACATTCATAGTATTTTTTTGGAATCCTACTTCAGCGATGCAATCGGAATTTAGAAACACGATTCGCTATACGACAAGATATAACTCGCAAGGAAGCAAAAGATAGATGTTTCGTATTGCAGTCGAAAGAAAAATACTTACCGCATTTGCCTTGAAATGCCACCGTGATATTAACACCCTTCGCGCACGCTGCCTTGTTCAACTCGCAAAGAGACGGATAGTCGGTCCCATCTGTGCCGCAGACAGGGCTCGATCCTTCGTGATCCCCTAAATTCGGACAGGATTCCAAGCATTCACAGGAAGCTTTGCTTCCGTCTCTGCTTCGTACGCATTGCGCACCCTGAGTACAATTTAGTTTCGCACACGGGTCCTTGATTTCTGTAACAAAAATTGGTGATGTCGTTGAATTAACAATTGTTCGAACAGTCGTAGGGCCATTGGCATTCGATTGAAACAGTTCGACGAGTAAATATTCGAACATTAAGCGAATGTAAATTTCTCAATTACCAAATTGCATATTGATAATCGCCTAGTTATTCTGAATAATTACAATCTTCCACCAGAAAGGGAGATCGTTAAAGTTGCTGAAGCAGGACAGGAAAATCATCTTGCGAGAAACAATTTGACGAATAGGAAGGATGGCGATGGGCACGTTTAATCGATAATTTTTTTACCGGCATCACGGTCGTTCCGACATCAAATGTAATTACAAACCGTAAACATGGGGCGCGTCGTAAAGCGGCGTGAAATTAAATCCGCGCGATTCACGATGAATAAAGTATCGTCTACCGGAGGATTTAGCCAGCGTGATAAAATACAGCGTACGAACCGTGACCGCGCTCGCCGGCCCTCGGTTCTCCTTTCTTCTCGGGATTTGAACAGATAAAAGCCGTCCACGAATATTCAGCCGCGGCTAAGCCGGTGAAAATTTTTAATGGAACCACTGGCGAAGGAACAGAGAATAGTAAGCCCAATTAAAACGTTCTTCTCGTTCGCCATAGCTATGATATCATGGCCTCTTTCTGGTAGAACGACACGAGACACGGGTAGGAAAATAGAGGAAAGAAGTAGCTTGTTCTTGTAACCTGGATAAAAGATGGTTAATGATAATAGGAGACTATATTTTGAAGGAGCGGTACATTTGGCTTTTGTGGAGTATTTTAGAAATAGGTTGCAAAAATAATTTATTTATGTTAGAATCGTTTAATTTGTTTGTGATATAAATAGAATCGATTAAAGTAGCAAGAAATTGAAATTCGATCAAAATGGATAACGCAAAAGGAAGAAAGATGAAACTAACATACACCGAAGAATAATTTAAACGAAAAGTTTTAAAGAAAAAGATATTTCTCCGTCCATCTTCTTGCTTATACGACAGGAGAAAATGCTTTCTTAAAATTTACAAAACCCCTTCTTCAATTATTTCTATACGTTTATTGTTTTCTTTCATGAATGAGAAATTAACCCGTGAAATTATTTTTGAATATTCTACTTCACGGAATATTCTCAAGTTCGTGACAGTGCACAAGCCTTTCTTCCGGACCTTCGTTACGATTTTCGACATAGAGCGTCGTCGTTACGCTCGTTATTTGCGTTCAAGTACCTTTTGGAAAAACGTAGCAACACTGGGATATCGTCAACACTCCACACAGTACCAACACGGCTTTTCCTAGCATCGTTCGTCACCTCTTCCGTTGCCTCTTCTGCAAATCAAGCCGACCACCATTCATCTCTCATCGTTGTTACGTCATGCGTTTCATCAGACAACCTTCTTTCCATCTTTGAAAATAAAGGACAGTGGACGAGCTCGTATCAAATGCGAATGTGACATCTTCAACATTCCGATGCTTGAGAATTCTTTACAGAATATGTACAATAACAAATGAAACGAACCATGTCGAGCACGATTCACAGGTCCAGTGTCCTCGCATCAGCAAAAATGAAAAATATTTTCAAAAATATGCCGTTAATATAAAGCTCAAACAGAGCAGAAAAGAAATCAAATTCCTCTTCAATCGATTTGAAAGAAGCATAAAACTGGACGAGTTCTGACATTTAACTACGAATTCTTACATTCCTCGCGTCGACATATTGAGCACACTGAGCACACTGAGTATCTATCTTTTTTAACGCCCTATTTTCTTTCTATATTATGTTTTATTTTAAACAAAGGATCGTATAAACGTGATAATTTAAGGTTAATCAAATCCCATAAGCGGCAATCAAGATCATGTTATTACTACTCAGGATCGCACTTAAAGATCACAGAAAATAATCGAGGGCGTTAAATTGATATTTAAGATGATTTGAACTATCTCAGGGGATTATTCTGTTATCATAAATATACGTTTGAAGCTCATCGTTCTGTGCGAAATACACACGTTGAACCGCGAGTCGTTGACACTAGGTCCAGCGACGATCACCAGTAGTGGCAGTAAACGTTCACGCCGCCGTCGAAAGCTAGTAGTTCGGCCGGATGATGGATCGCAGCCTCGTTTGCATTCAATAACTCCCGTCCTGGTGTATTTTCGATTTACCATTCACCGCAACCCGATTATCGTCGTTAACGCATTTAATTCGTCGGCCACTCATCGTCGCGCCGCCGTTCCGATCGATGCATTATTAATTATCGGTATGACAAAAGCAATTAGTGATCGGTTATCCAACCGGCGAGGACGGTGCCGTTCGATTTGTCCCTTTCCGTCCGTGCAATCTTCCTAATGGAACGAATTTTCCTAATGTAACGTTGGCCAGAACCTAATAAATCGGGATGACGAGAACCTGGCCTTTTAGATATTCCAACGAGTCCGAAAATGCTATCGCCAGAATATCGTTCAACATTTTCGCAATAGTCGAATGAATTTTACACCATTTAGGGAATTTTTGCTTGGATATTATTGCAACCATATTTTTCATCCAAGGCATTTATTGTATTTTTTTTTCTTATCATGCGTATAAAATAGACGATTGAAATTTCAGTACATACGTGTAGATAGTTTCTACGAGTAGAAATAAATAGGAATGTTCTATTCTGCGATACGAATAGATTTAGCATTGATTAAGTAAATATTTCGAGGAATTAATTAATTTAATTTGTTTATTTCTCTTGTCCCCGATACTCTTACCCCTTCGGTATAGTCTCTCGTTTGCATTAACCGATTTGCCTAACGTTCAAACAACTGCCTTGATCTAACTGAAACGTTTCTGCGAACGTTTCACACGCACGAACGATAATGCAAACACTTTCCAAAGGTACTATTTGTACAGAAAACATCTTTAAATAAGCATGGAAGAAGTTCCCGCTCTGTTCACTTCTCGAAGGCTGGCAAGAAATTTTGATAGGATCAATTTGAAAGTTAAATTAAGCTAAAGTTAAAAATTTCTACAGCGTTTATTGCTTCTGCGTCTGGACTACGAACCAACTTTCCTTACATTTTGAAACTTAATTATTCAGTCGGTAGAATGAATTGTACAAAAGTGTCGACCGAATAATTTATCGTTCTCCATAAACACGTATATGTTGAACAAAAGTAAACGCAATTCCTTTCCGAGAAAATATTGTACAAATATTCGTCTACTATTCATTTCTTTGAAACTGCGAAATACCTGAAAACAAATGGCGTATTCGAATGAAAAACAGTCTGGAACTTTTTTCGGTTGCCGACAAGCAGGAACAATCGATCAGTATTTAAATTTCCATCTTTTTTCGGCCATACGGATCCAGCGTTTAATCCGCAGCGTTTGTTCATTTAACGGTTGGAAGATTAACATTCCGTACAAAACTATCGCGCGACCATTCAGTCGAACGAAATAACATCGGATATCAGTTAGTTGCATACGGAATAGAATTGAAAAGCCAGCTTAATCGAGCTCGCGAACCAATCTTGTACGAATGATGGTTGCTATACGATCATGGAAAATTGAATGACCGACTCAGACGGCGGAAAGTATAACGGAGCGTGGTATTGAACGTGTGATTCGTGATCTCTTTGTTAACTTTACAGTTGTCATTTTCGTTGCAAATGTTTTGCAAATCCGGAAATTAAAAACTTCAGAAGGCTTCGGATTTTTACTCGTTCCTTGAACTGCTTTATTTAAACTTTCAATTTCAAAGCTGATTTTTCGAAAAATTTATTTTTCCCAATTGCGTCATACCTTGCATACTTGCTGTCCGGCATATGTACGATAAATAATTCATCGAAGTTTAATATATGTGATTTGAGATTAAATAAATCGAATTAATAATTTGAAAAAAGAAGAACCTTGATACAACCATTCGAATTTGCAAACATTGCGTCGCACGATAAACGAATATTCCATCACTGACGCTGTCTTCAATTTCTCCTTTATGAGCTACATGGAAATATCCATCTTAAATATACCGGTTCTGTACTACGACGATCGAATTTCGAGCGCAAAAAAAACCTCGTCAAAGTTTCTCTCTCTCGTTTCGTTCAGCCTCTACCCACAGGGGGCGACGTGATATAGTAATTAATAATCCATTTTGTCGGTTTTTGCCGGAGCACCTGACCGTCGCAGCTTGCTGTTCGCCGCTTACGGATAATTTATTATCAGCGAGCACCGCATTACTCCCGTATACAACCGACGCACAGGTCGTCGAAAAGTCTGTCAAACGTCGATGGCCATCGCCCAACCTTCCTGTTTTCCTTCCTGTTTTCCTGCCATTATGTTTACTCCGTGATGGAACTGCAATTATTTATTCTATTGCATTTTTGACGAGATTTGTGTATGTACGCGACTATTCAATTTTAGATAAATCGTTAGCTGTTGATCAGCATACGGAATAACACGATGTATGAAATACACAACCTGTTAAGTTTTGTGCATATTACGAGAGTTCGAGCTATATGGTACTTTGATTATTATGTGAAAACGATATGTCTGTATTTGTGAGGTCCGCACGCCTAATGTTTATTTTGGATTAAATAGCGATAGAATATCTTGAAATTTAAACATTTTTTAGTAAAATAAAAAAAATACTAAAATTGTGGAAAAACATTAAATTTCCAAACTATTCCCGTTTTATATTAAATTTGTATAGCTATTTATTTCTGTATATTCATTCAGGAAATAATAATGATAATTAAAAGAAAGATTCTTCAATCTTGTTCGCGCATTATACCGTAATAACGATCAACATAAATATTATATCAATATAAGCATGTAATATATATATATGTGTGTGTGTGTGTGTGTGTGTATGTGTATTCAGTATTTGCGTTTATTTTACATATCTCCGTTTTAACTCTGGTAAATTACGAATAATTTATCACGTTTCTATTTGAAAGAAACCCGATGAAATAAGCAATAACGAAATCACTCGCTAATAATTTTCTGTTGTATTTTTATCGACCTCGCAGTTATTCGTGATTCATTCAGTTGCTTAAAAAATTCATCGCATAAAAATCTATAACATAAATTCCATAAAGAAATAGCTTTACTGTATCTAGAGAATCAGATCGTACGAAGCCACGTACCTAATATATTATATCACCAGGATATCAAGATAATAAATGTCATCATTCTCTCACTTCCGTTGAAGAATTTTTAGCTGGAAACGTTCCTGGTATTGAAATGTATATTATAAAATTCAGATCTTCCTGTATTTTTCGTACGTATTTCTACTACTCACAGTAATTCAAAAGAACCGAGTGTCAAAACGACGGAGAAAGTATAACATTTTTAAACACGATTTCTAATACAATTTGTTCTGAACAATAAAAATTCGAATTTCTCAGAGAACAATTTTTACAATTTCTCAAAACTCGAATATTAGTGCAAAAATGTACAAGTTCCTCTCTCTCTCTCTCTCTCTCTCTCTCTCTCTCTCTCTAAACATAGGAAACATCGCTTTCCACAGTAAACGTCTAAAGACGATGACGAAATGATCGACGATCGAATTGCCAGTTTATGTCCCAATGATTGCCAATTAGTGGGTCATTATCGAAACGTATGTGGTCTGTATAGAGGCATGGCAGAACGTTTCGGCAGATAACAGCCAGGAAGATGAAGGGGGAGGATCAAGAGGAGCGAATAATAGGTTCGAAGGGTCGTCTGTGTGTGGCCAGTAGAGCCGGACTGTGTCAAATGAGCCTCGTTAGGCAAACTTTAAGAACAGCCCGGATATTATTCGACCGGGAAACGTAGAAGTGGATTCGAACGACGGAGTGATGACGAAGGTCGTTCCAAGACAAGAATTCGCCTTTTCTTCGCCTGTCTTATTCAATAATCTCACTACCGTAATGTACAAGAGCCCATTACTCCACTTTAATGGCTGCTACTTATGGCAACCGACTGTTACCGCCTTTTTATTGGTTACTTGTGACTGGCGGATTTCAACCGAGGGAGTTTTATTTGTTCCATTTATTTACCACCTCGTTTAGCGATTGGGCGGTCGAGCGAGCTTAAGGAAACGCTGAATCAGAAGAGAAACGAGAAAGACGACGTTCGGAGAATTATACCTTGCCGTATTTTAATAGCAAATAAGAAACACGACAAAATAAGATGCTTGGGAAATTGATACATTTTCTTACCTTTTCATCTTTCTAATATTTATTCGAAGTAGTTACGTATGCGATATTTTTTAACATCCTTCCATCGTCGACTAGTATTTTTACGATCCTAAATCACGTTCCAATTGAAGATCGTTACTGCATCTCGTAGGAAAGTAAATTTCGCGATAACCGATGTCACGAGGTTTCCAGGGACAGGGAACGCGTCAGCTGGCGGTCGGTATCGGAAATTGGGTCGCCGCTTATAATTCGCGCGGCGGTCGAAACTTTCGCGCGTGAACTTCGACACGACTTGGTTACGAGTTTCTGGCCACGAAAAAAAAAAAAAAAAAAAAAAAAAAAAAAAAAAAAAAAAAAAAAAAAAAAAAAAAAAAAAAAAAAAAAAAAAAAAAAAAAAAAAAAAAAAAAAAAAAAAAAAAAAAAAAAAAAAAAAAAAAAAAAAAAAAAAAAAAAAAAAAAAAAAAAAAAAAAAAAAAAAAAAAAAAAAAAAAAAAAAAAAAAAAAAAAAAAAAAAAAAAAAAAAAAAAAAAAAAAAAAAAAAAAAAAAAAAAAAAAAAAAAAAAAAAAAAAAAAAAAAAAAAAAAAAAAAAAAAAAAAAAAAAAAAAAAAAAAAAAAAAAAAAAAAAAAAAAAAAAAAAAAAAAAAAAAAAAAAAAAAAAAAAAAAAAAAAAAAAAAAAAAAAAAAAAAAAAAAAAAAAAAAAAAAAAAAAAAAAAAAAAAAAAAAAAAAAAAAAAAAAAAAAAGAAGAGAGGAGACGGATGTTTTTTCCATTTGGAATCTGTAGACGGGCTGTTAATCAATCTTGAGTCGATGTGTGTCGTTAATCTCGCGAGCTGTATCTCGCGAACGCCATAAATTCTGCCGGGCCTTTAAACATGCTTCAAGATGCTCTGGAAAACAAATTATTCTTCCGTGTACGGCGAGGAGAACCGCACAGCGCCGATACAACACAGTGTAGTGGATCGAATCCGCATAAACGAGACCGAAGGAGGGAGAATCCGACTGTCGTGATTAACGAGCGAGTTTCGCCTGTCAGGCGGACGTTTCTATGGTCGTAAGCGGATATGGGCTGTTCGGTCAAAGCGCGTCGGTAGTAAAGGCATCAGATTGAATTTGGGATTGAGCTCCGTTGTGTGAAAGGATCGAGAGGATGATGTGCTACGCTGTTCCCGATAAGACCGGTCTGCGAAATTATGTGAACGCGTTCTCGACGATTCCATGTCTTCCATGTTACGTCTGTTCCACGAAAATGGCCCATTACGTTCGCGCGCCGAAAATGTATAAAAGGGACGAGACGTATAATTTTCGCATAATTTTGAATCGCGTGTGTTTTGGATCAGTAACGTCCAGCCCAAGGATACAAAGGGGAATAAAAATGAAATAGGATTTTATTAAGATTAAAATAGTAACTAAAACCTTAAAAAATACTTGAGTAGACGAGCTTGCTTTGAGAGAACAGATGAACGTACGATTACTACTAATTTACCTACGTAGATGTAGATGGAATTAAGAACACGTTTGAGCTTGTATCTTAATGTACTATGATTTTGTAAATGTGCTAAAATTCTGTAAAAAGATGTGATTTAGTTTGATAGATTAAAAATTCATTCTACGCTATTCAATGTCACCATTCTTCAATCTGTTTACATTTGACGCAACGTTCAATTTTCCAATAACATAATATAGTATACATATCAATATTTAGCACGGAACAATTCCACTACAATTTCGTTTATAACGTTTCAATTTTAGTGCCATTTAGAATTTTATCTTTTTAATCAGATTTCTGTTTATTTTACGTATACTACATTATGTTTTGATCCAATTTTTATTATCTATCAATATTCCAAGCCACATCCATCCTAAAAACGTGTCACACTATGTTATTTCAAGTTCCAATTACCATTTCATTGGTTACAAACACGGCAGACGTGTCGAGCATTTTTACAGGTTGATCGAAAGTTCGTTCTTTTGTCACTGTGTCATTAACGGATCAAATCACTAATCAATTCTCGCCTCATTCAACGGAAACAATGGACTTTGTTCGCGTCGTGCTCCGTACAGTTCTATTCGGCTGATCCTAACATCGTCGCAGAAAAAGAAAGAGAAAAGCGAGTTAAAGCTAGAGGAAGAGGTATTAAAAGCGCAATTATCGCGAGGCTTAATTACGAGACTCTTGTAACATCAGCGGCTTCTTCTTGTTTTTCTCTTTTCCTCGTCGCTTTTCCACGAAAATCTTTTTTTTCCTTTTTCCTCTGTTTCATTCCCCTTACCCATCGTCGTGACATCGCCCGGCTTTTCAAACGCGATAATCTTGACCTGTCGGTCTCGTTCGACTGTTAAGACAAACGAGAGAGGATTTATTTTACGACGTCAATAAAGCTCTTCGAGATTGCGCAATTACTTTCTGAACTTTCAAAAATTATTCGAGAAGACTGCTGGGAGGAACGAGAAGTTCTATTGTTCTTACATTTCTTCCCATTTTTTTTTTTTTTGTTTAGACTATATTAATAATTAAAATATATATTTGATAAAAAGAAAATTGTATACCACACGTCTCCTAAAATCCTGTTCTTCTCAATTCTTATCAAATTTGAAACTACTATCTACGTCGCGCTAGACTCTTAAACTACTCGATTAAAGAACCAAGCCCTCCCTATGTCGTCGAACGTACGTCTCATGTAGCAAGTAACATCGTCTATTCGACATTAAAAGTCTGTTATCGCAGTTCGAATCCCAAAAGCATGGCAATTCTATCGTAATATAATAAGAGAAACGACGTTAAGACGTCCCCGGAGAATCTGATTCTAACATAACTTCGAGATGAGGTTCTAGCGCACCTCGTATTGTATTCTATTTCATTTCCTAGCACGTTCGGTTCGAGCGCTCGAAAATACTAATACAATTCCCACGCATAAGAGGTTGACTGTGTCTCCAGCGACCGAGGAACTGTTCCAGATCGTATCTTGCTACGGAATTTAAGCCAACCGGTGTAATAACGTAATAACGCACCAGGATCGAAGCAGCCGGCCCGTGGGCAAACGCTGTCGGCTCTAGGTCGCTCGTTTTTCCACTTTTCACGACGACACGTTATACGACGTGACTTACATCATCGTCCGATATTTGCGAGAACATTTTCACGCTGAAAACGCTCGAAAGTGAAAGACAAACGTGTAAACATGGATTAAAAATCGCTCGTTTCACAGTAGAGAAGTTATGATAGATCTACAATTATTTCGGGAATTAATTATCTTTCATTGAGAATTTCGTTAATAAGCGTTTATACTGTGAAACGTTTCCGGCGGTAATTTATCGTTGCTTTCAATTTTACTTTATAGAGAATTCGAGATTAATGAAGACTTTCTCAGAGAAGTTCCTTCTGCCTGTAAATCAGCATTCCAATATATTATGGTATCAATACGCAGCGTATTTTCCAATTCTCGATACAATGATATCGCGTTTACATCTCGAACACATACTTTCTTCCGTCATTGTAATTAATCGCCGGGATTAACTTACAATGTTGCAAAATGCAGAATGATTTGGCGTTGTTAGCACATTAACGATACGTTATTGTTTCCATTAAAACGTAACAAAGCAAATTATTGCGAAAAGTAATTATTCGCGATACTGTATCCCGCTGGTCACGACTATTAGCTGGCTGTTAATATGCAACAGCAATTCAGAGTTGTTTGAGCATCATTCGAATAGTCAGTTTCATTTGGTTGAAAAACTCCATTTGTTCCATTTACCTTTGCCAACCAGCCAGCCTCATTATTAATATTAAGCGTACATAGTCGTAATTTACTTCGAATAACGCGTGCACACGTATGTCCTTCCATTAGGAACAATAATTTAATTCCATAATACGGAATTCTATATTACATGGTCAGAGAGGCCGGTGAATTTAATTCTTTTGCCAAATTTCATTAAATATTAAACTCATTCCTTTCTTTCTTCCCCTCGTGATTATAAAATTACTTCCCGCGCAATCATTAATCAGAATTGCCCTCCTAAATTTCACTTTGTTTATCGTAACGGTAGACCAATAATTCATCCGATTTTCACGAACGTAATTATTCACCTCTTTCGACGTTCCTCGTGTTCCGTTGGAACAACAAAAGGGTCACGCTTGGTTAAGTTTAGATGTACAATCGATTCTGAACTGTCCTGGTCGCTTATCTGCTTGTCTGACCACCACTGTCCTCGTTCTATTTATCTGTGACCGGCTCAAAAGCAAAGGGAACGGTAACCTGAATTTCAACAACGACAACGTGTGCATTCCTAATATAGTGCATTGGTAATTAAGATCGTGCAAAAATTTTTGTCATCCATAAGCGACACGAATATACAATTGAGGTTTGGTGAACTGAAGAAGGTGATTGAAGTTTTCGAAATCTCGTTGCGTCGCTCTCGCATGATGAATTAACTTGCTGTCATCGGAATGTCAATGACCCTATTAACGTAACTGAAACGCGGTGTTTGTGTTTATTAGAAATATTCGATCCTGATTTAAACCGTGTATCATTTCACTTGGTCGATTCTAGGAATTCGCTAATGACGAGGTCGATTTAATGCACCTTCGAGTAATTGCTATCCGCAAATTTATCGGTGTCTCGCGAGCTATTAGGTCGTAAAGAATATGGAAACCAGACTGGGTAATTTGTTTACTTTATATCACACGATAGCAACGTTGGATGAAGGTTAGCGAGATTCTCTATCGTAATCGTGGCACGTTTTCACAGTCGATTACAATGTGCGGATTATGGCATTGATTATTGTGTTATGCGGTGTGTGAACGACACGCGAGAGCAACAAATAACACGGTGAATTTGTAATATCGTAAAATATTTCGAACTTGTGTGAAAATTAATTACTACTCGTTCTATAATTTGCAATATTGTAATTGCATTCCAGTTGGCGCAACAAATATAATTAAATGTAACCATGCGAAACCAGTAATGGGTTTAATACCGTTCCATAATCACGCACACTGGATTGAATATTATCCAGTCTATGGTTCGTGTGTTGTAACGAGATTTGACGCGAATCGCTAGCTGGCTAAATAGACACGTGGGAAATCTCAGTTCTTACGATCGCTCGTACCAACAATGATAATACGAAAAATTGCACAATCGATCGGATAAATGTACCCTCTACATTTTTAGAATAGAAGAAATTTAACGTTTCGATTAAGGGCAGGTCATATAAGAACACTAACCTTTTGTTGTTGGAAAACGAAGATTTACGAAGCATAAACGTATGAGTTTTTCATGAAAATGCATTGAGCTAATGTGAGTATGTCGTAACAATATGCATAAAGAATTTCATTAAGGTTAATGGCTCTAAAAAGGAAGGAAAAACACAGAATTTTTCTCCTAGCGACGAAATGAAAATTTAATAATGACCGAAATGAATAATTAAAAGAAGCTTCATGGAAGCTTTCTCTTCTACCTTGATGATATGATCTTCGCTGTCACCTAACTCATAAACTTTGACGTCCTGCTGGATAATTGGAACTAAAAATAATCCCTGACTACGTATTGTAAGTATAATTGAACGTAACAACAAAGGATTACCTATCAAAGAATTCTCTGTGTTACATCTAGTTTTACGTGTGATATACAATAAAACATAATGATCGTATAATATAATATAATAAAATCTAAAGTAATATAATATGTTAATTATATTTAATATCTATATTATAGATAATATTCCCGTTGGTATTTCCTAGATGATTACGAATCCTCTATGAAAACATTTCATGTTATTAGCAAACAGTAAACGCACGCGAACGCTTCGTTGTATCGAAATTTCTCCATCTATGGGACAATTCCAAACTAAAATAATACCTATTACAGGACAAAGAATAATTGCGAGATCGAAGGTCCTTTCTAATCGCTGTAACCTTGGAAAGACAGAGAATCCTATAATCTTTCTGAATGACCGCCCGCACGGTAGCATCCTCGATCCACTTATCTGGTTGGCTGACCGCACACGGACCCGTTCCACTTATCTGACCCTCCTACCGCTTTTATTCGAAAGCGTGCCACAAGGGCGGTACACGCGTGCACCACCGAGGCCACTCCATTATCTATGCTAATTAACGTAACGCCGACCCTTCGCCTTGTACACGGCGAACGCCACAACTGGGTTGCGTAAGAGAGCGAAGGGGTTAAAGAGGGTAAACTGGGAACGCAGCGCGCTTGGGCAGGGAATGCGACAGGACGAACAAGGGACTCACTGACGCGCAGCCAGCCTCGATAAAGCCCAATTACACCGTTATCTGATTCAGACACGACAGCCCGAGCTCGTGCACGAGCCATCCGTGCGATTTTTCGACCGGTGGAACAGCACCGAGATTCCGATCTCGACTGGCTTCGCGTATCCCTTATCTCTTCCGGGATCTGGATCTCCGGTGGATTTTGCCGGGCGATTAATATTTTGCGGACACTCTGATCGATCTTATCGCGAAATCTGATCTTTACTCTGGGATATGGTCCGTGTTTCGAGAACTACGTTCGTCAACGGGCTGGATTTCGGAGGAAAGTGATTTAATCAAAAGCAATCGTGTGGGATAGATCAGAAAATGGCATGTACACTATGTGGCAGGAAAATTTTTTTGAGATAGTCATTTAGAATTATTTGACGATCTTTTGTCTCGTTTGAATCTTTAGATTTTTAGAATTTAAGACTGGAGATTTTTAACGAAATTTGCTAGTATGGAGCCAGTTTATTCTGGTAAGTGTCGGAAGTCATCAAGTGCGATTTTATGAGGTTTCATAGATCAAGTTATCAAACTTCGAGGCGACTGTGCGTGCTTCTTTGGAGATGTGTTTCGGTTTTCAGCAGTGTTACAAGTACTACAGTTTTGTGGTAGTTCTGATAATAGATCGATACCTATATGTAACATCAAGTTGTTATCTGGTTTATGTACTTAACTTCATAAGATATGCCTGTACTATAATAATAAGTAAGAGTCATAATGTTTGTAATGTGTATATACTAGATATAATATAGCATAATTCTACAGTACCATAAAAAGCCACATCTGTAAACAGAGCAACAGATTTATACGAAACATGCCCTTTCTTTCGTTTTCAAGTCAAACAAAACAATTAATATTTATAACGTTAAAATTATACCCAATATAAATTATATAAACGCGCAATATCAATTATATAAATGCGCGATATCAATTATATTAATGTAGAGTATAGATTATATAAATACACAAAAATTTACGTATTTCTCGCCATATATCTTGCAAAGACCATTTAATAGTACTTATTACAATTCTTACAATCTTGCACGATTATTGCTTCGAAGTTCCCCAATGTTTTTAAGTAATTCTGACTCTCTATAAAGTTGAAACCTTTCTCTTCAAAATGGTTCATGTTTCATATTTAAATAATTATTCAGTGTAGAGATACTGCTGTTTAAAGTGGAACATAATCCAGTACTTCTCTATGTCAGAACTCTCGCTTGCAGTCGGTACGAACCTACCCCAAACCGGTCGTCTATGCGGTAGCCAATGGTAGACGTTGAATCAGCAATTTTTTCTATTATTTGTTATTATTGCACATACGAAATTTCAGGGAAAGATACAGGTCGCGTTAGTTTCCAGAATTTTCACCATTCGTCACTATTGTGTTTTAACACGGTAATTTAAAGCCCTATATTTCAGGATCCAATCTCGAGAAATGTCGATTTGAAACAAAGTGTGTTATTACGAGCGTGTTTCCTTCTATTAACTGAGGATGTTACTTCGAAGAGGTGCTACTGTTTCTTTACTTATTGATTGAATTCTATCGAACGAGTGAAGAATGTTCAAGAGAAAGAGATGCGAATGAGAATAGAGTGAGAAGGAAAGTTCTTCAGAAAATCGAGAATAAGAATTTTAAGATATATTTATCCTTGTAAGGATGAAATTTGTCCATTTGAAATTTCACGAGTCAAAAATCTAACTGGAATATTTAATAAAGGTGCGCACAAAGTAGATAATGTTCTGAAGCTTGTTTTAGCAAATGAGGCCTTATTGTATAATAAAAAGTATCAGAGAGTATCGACCGTAATTACTTGAGAGTTTGAGCTCTCAAATAATCGGCAAAATTGCGTCCCATCGTCGCAGCTACTTTACTTTTCCAATACACAGTAACGATATAAGCCGGAACATTTCCATATACCGTCTGAAAAGTTTTAATTCGTGACATTGTTCCGGAAATCATGGGAGAATTTCAGAAATTCGCGACATCCCGCGCTATTGCCGCAGCTATTTCGTTTTCTAACACGGGTCCCTGATTTCGATGAGAGCTACCGCTAGAACAGGAAAGGTTTTAATTTGCGGCATTCCTTAGCGCGTGAAATTCGAAGAATTCCTAAAATTTACAAAATTCGACGCCACCTCTGTCATGCGCAACATCGTTCCGACGAAATGGACAGATTTTGCGTACATTTTCCACACCACATCCATCTGCCCATCTCTCTGCAAAATTAGGCCATCACCAAACAATTTGCGGAGCACACAAGGAATTTTTGCTATTGCTCGAATTAAGAAAGAAACGTTTTAAACTGTAAACATTGCAAACAAGCACAGTATTTCCTCTGAAAAATAATCGATTATCTTTTTATCTCAACGCGGAAGGTTTCCTCGTATTGTGCATTTAAGTTAATCTTTAATGACGCTTAATTTGAAACTTTAACTGGCAATGTCTCGGAATCCAGACACTTCATTCATCGCATCTTCATGACAACGAAAGCAATATGAACAGCCGTACATTGCACAATTCACGAAGTTTGCTCTCCGACTTGCAATGCTCGAACTCTTTCAGGAAGGCGTATATTAAACGCGATTTACTGCACACCAGGCACTAACAATAGTTTGGGACGTCTTGCATGCGCTGCAGCGCTGCATGTTTCTCGCTGCTTGGTAAAACACAGGGCGATACGTTCGTGCGGCGTACGAATGCACGTAATTGCGAGATAAACATATGCGCATTAACCGGCCACGCCGCGCCGTCTTTGTTACACTGTTAACTACTTCTACGTTTCGCAGGATTTGCTTAACGAGTTTGTATATTTCTGTCAAAACTATATCGATATATAAAGTATGCCTATTTTACGATGCTGATAAAATTGTAAAATATATATATATGAAAATTTTCAATTGCACGTTTAATGGCAAGAAGCGCAGAGGAAAGTCCAAAATGGTGTTAAAACCATGAAAAGCTTGGACGAGAAAAGTCGCGATGCGACTTGTAACGTGGAAAAAACAGCAAGAGTGAAAGAAGAGGAAAAAAAATGACGAGGATAATGGTCCCCTGGCATCTTTGGGGAAATACGTGGGCGTTCCGTAAAAATAATGCGCGGCTCGTTTGTTGCGTCAGACAGTGATTCGTCTGGTTCAGAAACGTGAGAAAATGGCGAAGGCCAGCGAGAACCGGTAAATTTTTCATCTGCATAGTTAGTGTCCGTTACCAGAGGTTGGAAGTAAAAGTTTTTTCTCCGCAGAAATCTGCGGGCTGTATAAAAACAAAATAATAGAAAGGTAAAGAGAGAAGATTCTAGGAGAAATAAGAAGAGCTCTAACTGTATTCCGGGTTCCATTTCTGCCATGAATGGCCAAGTCTATGGAGAAAAGGACCTCAGCTTTTTCGTTTCGTTTCGACTTCGACCTCTTGCGCGGCTTTCTTTCTTGTTCTGTCTTTTTTTCCTTTTTTGCCTGTGCTCCTTTCCATCTCTGCTGTACAAGGCAACGTTTAAAAATGAGTAAATTGGAGGAGAAAACGTGCTTAAAAGGAGACTTGACATTATCTTTATTCTTGGAATCTTAAACGCGACAAAGTTTTAATTGAAAGTTTGGCTCGAAAGGGGTAAAGTTATTTTTTAGTAGGAGGAAGAATAGTTGTATCTACGTCAATTACACAAAAGCAGATGATGCGATTTGTTTATTAAAGTTAGTTGTCACGAGTGGAATATTTAATGCGAAACAAAGTGCGATAAGTAAAATAGGTTCTTGAAACGCGAATTGAAAGAATACTCTCATTATACGATTACTGCTAATAAGGGAGCAACAGAAATCATTTCGCGAACGAAGAATACGTTCTGACTGCGTACGGTGAGCGACTACTTCCTTTTAATTCCGTACAACTTTTCGAGTAACAAGGTCGAAAGATGGCTACGAAACGCAGCGAATACAAAATGTCAGGAATGAAATAAAAAGGACACACGGTACTCTGTTCTTTACTCCGAAACTGGCTCCTTTCATCGAGAAATCTATAGAATAATAAAGTAAAATTTAAAAAAGGGAGGAGAAGAGGCAAGAAGAAAGAAAGAAAGAAAGAAAAAAGAGGAAAAATGAAAAAGGAAGTAAAAGTCGAAAACCCTACTACACAAAAGTGCCCGATAATTCGTCTCAAAGAAGAATCGGTTGCAACAGGATTACAATTGTCAATGCAACGTGTGATTACGATCGTTGGCACGGTTCATCGCACCTGGTGCAACTTTCCAGCGATAATTTCACCGTTTCCTTTACTCCTCTACCTCGTTATAATTATCGTGTCTTTTAAGAAAACAAACAGCGTTTATTGCAACGCATCTGTTGGCAATGAAACATCGGCCGCGGAAAAGGTACGCGCTGAAAAGCAATAAAGTTTATGCGCGCGAGCAATTTAACGATGGAAAATTATACGAACTGGTAAGGTAAACCGAATGTATAATTCATGAAAGCATGCTCGTGCTCGGCGTGTCGTTAAAAAGGTGCTCAATGTAGCTACAGGAATAAAAGGAAAAGGGAAGGGGAGGGAAGAGAAGAAAGAAACAGACGAAAGAAAAGAAGGGGTGCTCGGGGTTGCAGGGTGATGGTTTTAAAAATAACGCACACACGTACACACATATACATATTCTTGGCAGAGGGAAACGAGGATTCAACGAAAAGCACCGCCACTTTTCCAACCCTCGTTGCCGCTTCTGAAAACATTTATCGAGCGAAGTAATTACCAAACCGGTAGACCAGCGAAAGGACTGAACTCGCATTTTAAAACTCTATTGTTCCGGTCGATTCGGGTGCCGTACAAAAGAATCGTTCGGCCTTCGATAATGAATGAATTCCGACCGGGTCACGGACTCGGTAATTATCTCGTTACTTTCAATGGAACATCTCAGGATCATCCATAAATGTTATTGGATAAGTGAAAATCTCGCTCGGGATATGAAACGTGATTTCGCTGTTCCATATGGGACGCATTGTTGCAACTTTGAATATCAACGTTCGTAATTTTAAGATTGTGAATCGCAACTTCATCATTTCAACTCTCTCGTGCGCAACTTCCTCGAATTTTATTTTTAACGAGCATGAACGGGTCGTTACGCTTGTCATCGACCGTGTTGCAATCAAGAATCACGGCGATCTCTACAAAATCTCTTATCTCAGTCGTCGTCGACAATTCGTAGCATTGTATTTGAATGGCGTCGTTTATACGCCGCATGACCGGTGACAGCAGAAGGAATAGAAACAGAAGGAGATAGATAGAGAGAGAGAGAGAAACTAGAGTTGATAGTAGAAGCATCGGACATTCGCATTGTTCATGCAAATGGTGGATCGTTAACTTTCCGAATCGTGCACCGCTCGATGCCGATGTTTATTTAATACGATCGAACCAGCCAGGACCGTGGTTCTCATCTATCATCGGACCCCGTTTCTTTTGCTGTTATTAGCAAGGAACAAAGATACGGAAAGGGGATAAGAAGAGGGAGAGAAAGAGCCTGGTGCTCGAAAGTGCAGACCGGTTATTACATCATTACGCGTGATATATAGCGGCTGTGAGGGCAGCGGTATTAATCACGGCCGTTGGAGATAAATTTCGATGCAATCGGAACGTGTGCACGCGTATGCAGCTATACGCCGTGACGATAACGACTGAAAATACGTGGCTACGTTTCGTTAATTTATTTCCATCGCTGAGCGCCGTATTAAGGTGGTTGGGGGTGGCGTGGAGCCTCGCACACTCTTAAGGGCGCTGCGACACGTTTTAACCACGACAAATTTTAACATTTCTTCCTGTTCCTTCTTGCGACACCGACTGTTTTCACGCCCCTCTTCACTTTCTTCTTCTTCTGTTTCTCTTTCTCTTCTCGAAATGCTGCTCCAGATCGAGCTTTACCGAGTTATCGGTTGCCGGATTGTGTTATGTGACATGGCGTTGTTATTACGCGGTTTGCCCTGTTCATTGCAACACTAATTTTTGTCCGAGAAATTAGTCGAAATTTCGGGATAAAGTTGCCGCGCACGATGATTTGTTGCAGAATATAAATTAACTCGAGAAGAGAATCTGTAACGACGCGTAAAACTGTCGTGGAAACGATAGGATTTATGTAATTCAAGAATATTTTAAATAGAGTAATAACAAGCATATGTTGAAACTCAAAATTTAGATAAAAGGAAAGAATTAGTGTTCAAAATTGGGTAAAAGAATTGATAACATTTATTTACCAGGATGGTAAATTCTACATAGTAAATTTATCTAGATGTTATAAGATAGAGAAAAGTAAAACGAAGTGCTGGTAGCGTTGATTCGTTCACGACGTTCAAACAGATTTTTTTACGAATCGTTCGTTCACGTTACACGTCACAATGATAAATTTCTTTGATCGTATATTAAATTTTACGTCATTTTAATTGTGATTTCTATGGCAGGATATACTCATATCCTTTCGATATGAAATACCTTTACGTTGCTATTATTAATTATTCCCATATTTGACTGGTCCTTCGCATATAATGCAAAATACATAGCTTCTCTGCCAATTAACGTCAAACAAAAACGACCTAATCGAATCCCTTTTCCGTATGAAAGTCCAATTCTCGTGCTCTTTGTATAAAATTGCCACAGTTATTTCCTCCCACTGCATTTAACATCACGGCTATCGCTGATGAACGCACGCCGCCTGCCACGATTCCGCTTTATCCGTTACACGCTTTAACACGTTCCTGTTAATTAACGATATGATACCGATATTGTTTTTGCCTGGGATTGAAACGTTCCGTAAGTATTTAATTCATTAATACCTTATGCAATTAATTTCTTCGGTAATTTGCTGAATGATACGCCCACCTGCCAGACGTTTCTTTGCATTAACGAGCAATCAATTTAAACAATCAATCTCAGCCGGTTTACGTATTATGATAATGCACAAATGTAACAGAGAAATTTTGTTCTGTAAAATACTAAAGTTTATTTAGTAGAATTTATTTAAAGATATAGCTGTTATTTTAGCGTATTTATCGTACATAAATATTTATCGTATATACTTTAATTCTTCCAATATTCTAAATACTTGTAATTTTCCATTAATATATTATTATACTAATTTATTCTAACGATTTACAATATTTATTTTACTTCAGCTTCTAATATTTTTTTAGCTATGTTAAAAATTACAACAACGAAGTTTCGAACACCGAATTTTCTCCATTTCAAGCCCCAAATTCTCAATTTGAAGCTTTCAATCTCGTGATACAACGCTCCAGAAGGATTCAAAATCCTTCTTGTACGTAATGCTTCCTGAACAACTTAGAGCAATGTATGTATGTACGGTCATGTGCAAAAAGTTCTTTCATAATTCAATGCTCTACTCGATCTATATCCTCCTGGCCCCTCGCACGTAAACCACCGAACAAACGCAAACTAACAAATACCCACAAGAACACGGCCGACGAAAGTTGCACATGCAATTGCATCGACTGCACGTAACATATTCGGAATGAATTGCCGTTTCTCCATCAAGTGTTCCGCCTCAACGTGCCGTTTCGTTAATCCCTTCGTCGATATTGTATCGTATACACGTACGCGCGTGCACACTGTTCCAACCAAGTCGATAATGGCTGCTGAATTTCTTACACGCGCGAATGCGCCAGGTACGAGTGCAAAGACAAGTATCGATCGATACGAGCACGTACACGTGGGCTACTTCAACGAGTCACGTAACGTCGGATTAATATCGCATTAATCGTTCGCCATTACACCTCCGCTGCCGATCGACACGATACAACCATGCAGTTTACACCCTTACGTGATTTCGACCGGTTGATCCTACGATTTGGACCGCTATTTGTACCAAAATCCTATCGCAACCACGCAACTCTCGTTCCACGAATAAATTTACATCGCAGTTATAGTTTTCATTCAATCTTATTCATTACCTTCTTCGAATATCGTTCGATCGATCACATTTATAAATTTTTACATAAAAAAGAGAAAGGAAATGACGAGAAAACTTCTGGTCTATAAGTTTCTGCGAGTAATTTTCCACGAAATGAGCAGAAATCTCTATCGATCACGGTGACCAGCCTATAAATCAAAAGAAATCACAGCAAGGAGGAAGAGCAACAGACTCGAGTCAGATTGCAATTAACACCGGCTTTTATTCCCGTCACGCGATTTCCCATAATTTTTTCTTGTCAGACGACGAGGCTTCGGTACGGTTGCCGCTTTAATTCGATAATACGGTTCCGAAGGCGCGTAATATCGTGACGAAGGCAAAGAGTCGCGTGAGTTTGCTTAATTTTAACCGATCCGTGCGCCTAGAAAACCCTCGATCGCGGCCCGAACAAAGAAACCAGGGTGATGATTATTTTTGCATTTCTCCTTAACCATCAACATGCTCGTTCGCCATTCTGTGTTTCATTTTCCTTTTTACTGATCGTCGTCGCCCTTCCCTCTTCGTTCCTTCCTTTCCTTTCCTCTTTTCTCTCTTCTTCTTGGAGGATCGATAAAATCGTACCGGCACCGGGGTAGAAATCTTCGCCAGTTAGACGGAGTGCGTGCCGCTCGCTTAAATCCGATAATCCGTCGAGTTTTTACAACCCTGCCAGAAGAGAAAATCATCGTTCCTGCCACTCGTGCTTCTCGGGAGTAATTAAAATTTATCGTTTCGTGGATGTTGAAGCTTTCCAACCACGTCCGGTTGCAGCAGGGAAATGCCATCTGCGATCGCGCGCCCGATTACTTTTTATTTCCCCTTCGTGTACCAGTTCAGCCGAGCATAGTAATACCCAGGATGGTCGTGTATAATAAACCGATGCCATTGATCGCATTTGTGAATTGCATACGAGCTCAACTGCATACCGACAGTGATAAATTGATGACTCCATCGTTAACTTCGGGTCACTCTACGGGCGCGTTATTACATTAAAATTCAACCAACTTTTTCAATCACCATGCTTTGTAATCAAAGAACGCAGCAGTATAATTAAAAATATTTTTATGGCAAAAATATCGAACGAGCGCATTGAACGTCACCTTAAAGGTGCAGTAGCCCTAAGGATTGCCTCCGCGAAAGAAATCATTTTGAATTGCATCGACCATGACGACGATATCGGTTTCTTCATAAGACGAAGTAATTGTCCCACGAACAGAGAAAAGAAGAATCGACGCACGTGTGGGACGCTTGATTTACCAATTAAGAAAGTTCGTTTGAAAATCACTGAGCGTAGTTTACTCCTACGGTCAGGCTGTTTATTCTCGCGAAACAGTAGCAGAGGAAAAGAAACCGACTACAGGCGTGACCGATGTATTTTCAAGCGTTTCGAGGCGTCGCGTTGCGAGGCTTTTCTTCGGCTAAAAATCAAGCAGGAAAACTCCCAGCTTTCTCTCCGTCTCCTTCTTGCCTTTTTCTTCTCACGTTCTTTGCGCCTTTTTTCCTTTTAATTCACCATCGTGGGCGATGGAAACAAGGTAAAGAGGCGAAAAGAGTAGAAAAACGAGTGGTTGTTGTTCTTTCCGTGATGGGAAACAGGCAAAAGAAGAAACTTTCATTGGACTGCAGGATTACGAGAAATTATACGATAACTTTTACGGTGTACGGTTCGTGTCGCGTGCGTCTCCTCGACGAACCGAGTTAAAAGGTGATAGGAAGTGGAGAAAAGTTGCGACAGAAATCATAGAAACGGAACAAAAATTCATAAAAATCTCGGAGACCGCGTCAACGGTTATCCATGGATTTCCGTGATAAAAGCCACGAGTGAATGTAAACGACCAAAGTTTTCGTTTAATCTCGCATTCAGACACATCCACGCGACCGTCTCGAATTATTTTTCACGAAAAACCTACCTGCGACTCGGTCCTCTTTCTTCTCTTTTTCTGCTCGCGATTAGACCAATATTGCCGACGTGTCTTTTAACAGTCTGATAACAGTAATGATGAAAATAACGCGAACCAGCAACCATGTTAAAACACGAAACGCGTTCGTTGGCTAGGGCAATGAAAGTTTCGCGAAACGTTTTTAAAAATTCAATTACAATTTGCGTCGCAAGATACTTTTTTTTTTTTACCGAGTATGAGTGGAAATGTTGTCGGGGAGTCGCGTGGGATAAAAGCGGAACCAGCGCCGTTCAATGTTCGTTTTGCAGAAATTTCATTCTACCTTTATCCCCGTCCGTATCCGTGTTCAATAATAACGGAAACGATATTGCCACGGCGAGCTTCAAATCGCCGCTATAGAATATGAAGCGCGCGGAAGCGAAAAATTAGCTGCTTTGCTATCCTGCCGTTCTCCATAGACGAGACGCGCGGGTTGTTTTTCAAGCGACGCTACCTGTGAAAATCTTTCATATCAGTGGTGAAAATCGAAACGGTAATTCTATGATGAAAAGTGGTAAATGGTTTTAATTACACGATTGATCGGGGTTTTAATTTTGGGATACGCTTGCCGATTCGCTAGCGTAACGTGTACCTATATCACCGTTTATGCGCTGGCGCCTGTGGTAAACAATTTGGCAAAAGAGGGAGAAGTTAGAATTTCAACATGCGAACGAAACGTTGCGATTAATGCAATCCTCTTATCGTTTCGATTCGTCTGATTTTATCCTTTTGCATGCCCGTTTTATTTTCTTTTTAGCTCGTTCATTACATCGGTTACATCGTTAAATTGTGCATTAATTGTAACCAGTGTTTGGATTTTTAATCCTTTAAAAATTTGGATAATAGAATTAAAAATACGGGAACGGCATGGAGAATGCGTCGCAACACCTTAGATCTCGGATCGTGCAACTTTAAAGTAGTTTGTGTCTAGGCCGACTGGCGAGAGAGCTCTATACGCCCTGTACGCGGCCGCCATAAACGTTTCTCGCTTATACCGGGTGTGCTCGTTTATTTATGACTTATCCAAGCCACCAGCCATGCTACGACTCGGCTGGCTTCTTGCTTTTCCTCTCCTCGAAACGGTTCGCCGCCGCGAGCAAACCACACCGAGTGCATCCTGTCCGATTTATTGTATTGAGCACCGTGCAATCTTGCCGTCACTTCCGCCAACGTGCACTGTCTCAATCACACACTTTGCTTCCGTTCTTTATACGGCCCGTATCGCTGTGATTTTACCTGCTCCAGTGAACGAGCCTGCCTTTTATTGGAAATAGCGCTGATTCAGTTCATTGAAAATATAAGGTTCAAAGAGAGAAAGAGAAAAAGAACAAAGAAAAATTGATCTTACAGTAGAGCAGCAATTTTGATGAGAGGCTAACGAATAATTTCTTTTCGTTCATAATAATTTCATAATTTGTTCTCGTTTTATGAATACATACATTTATAATTAGGCTGCCCGTGTTAATCCTTTTGTAGAAAATGCAAAGATAATAATTTACAGTACATAATATGAAAAAATGTATGGGAAATATTCAAAGTAAAACACAAGTTATCGTCATGAAAAAAATATAAATTATCATGCATATCCGTAGTATATTTATAATATTTATATCGACTGTAAAAGTCTCCAACAAATTTTGCGACAAATGCGGAGCAAGAATGATATAAAAATTACACCGCTCTACTCAAAAGAGCTAATATAGTTGCTCTCAAGTTTGTAACTGAAAACACGGTAATTCCGGTTGTCCTCGAGACGGCGTCTCGTAGCTTGAAACCGTCAATTCCGAGCGATCCGCCGCCGCGGAAGAGTTTTCGGCCGAGAGTTTCTCCTTGCTTTAAAGTCTCCGAGTTTCAGACGTGTATTTTGCGAAAGCTCTTGGGCAGTACACAACTTACGCAAGAAAACGCGCGAATTATTTGCAGCGGCCTCGAAAGGTCTCCCTCCGGGCAAACGTTCCGCGAGCTCCTGTTGAAAATTCACGTTCGGCCGACTCATTAGAAATCTCACGTATTTGACTAAGAGGTTCGCTGCCACGAGCTCGCAGACGAGTTTCAAAGCTTTGACCGTTCGCACGTGCGAATGAACGAGCACCGAGCTGACTGTCTTTCTCGAGACGGCTCCTTGGAAATTGTTCCTAAAATGCGTTTTAGCAAGTTAAACTCTTCCCCGTTTCCCGCTTTTTCATATTCGGCTCGCGTTGCTCAAACATTCCCTCTGTCTTATGAGACGTTTCATTTACTTTCTTCGCTCGCTAACAAATGTTCCCGGCGACACTGACACGCCACGATTCGACGAGCAAGGCCTTTGACTCAGATTTGTAATTACTTACTGTTGTGTCAAGAAGAAGATACTCTATTTTTACAGCAAAGGAAGGAGATATTTAATCGGGTAATTCGAATAATAAATTTTCGATCGCCTCACACAATGTTACAATTCGTTTCTTTAAACCCAATCCTTCGAACTAACCGCTCTTTCTCCCGCCATTCTGACAATTCATTTTGACAAACGAAACCACCGTGCTCGTTTTGTCCCCAGCGAAACAAAAAAAGAAAAAAAAATCGATTAAGCGGAGTCAAACATTTCCTCAGTTAATTATTAACGTTTGAATGGGCGTTTGAACGTTTACCCGGCGTTCGGGTGCATCTCATTTATAATTCTCGCTCATTTCAAGCTCATTTATTTGGGCAGGCTTCCCGACCGCGCACGGGTGCCCCGGACATTTCCCGGGGCTCCCTAATTGGATTTCGCTGGCGCCGCTGGAAAATGACAATGCCGTCGTCATAAAACAATGTCGAGTGATTTCCATCGGGGATCCATTAATGAGATTTGTACGAATTCCCTTATTTGTATAAATCGTTTCCACCAACAAACCTTCCGGTGTCTCAACAAATGGCAAAACGTTTAGCGACGAGCCATTGCGCCACAACGAATACCGATCTGTGGTCGGATTTGAATTATAAACTGGTTCGAACGTCGAACAAGTTGCGGCCTAACATGAAAAATCGTTACTGGGGAAGCTACGGAATCGACGGAAGAGGAAGGAAAGAGGATCGTAGGCAACTCTCGCTGGATCCACGTTGGAATACAGATTTACGAGGGAATAAATTAGAGGTGTATCGAGTATCAAGTGAAAATCCCAGAGTATACATTCGATTAAAACAACGCCTCCTGATGCGTAGCTCGCGTCGCACTCCAATTATCCCGTGTCGCGAAATGAAGTCTTCGTGGATTTTTATCTGTTATCTTATTTTTATCTCCTATCTCAGGCATAATGACTGTCGAGAATTTGTGGCCGGGGCGTGTAGTCCTCGACGGACGTCGGGAAATTTCGTTCAGGACACGCGTTTATTTTGAAATTAACGCGCAGAATTAAGCTGCTTCGTGTCATGGCTCGGTCGCCGGGTTACGGTTACCGTCTCTTGTCGCGCGCGTGCGATAATTAAATTCTTGTTCTACGGGAGATTGAACCTTGTTAATTTCAGTGTCGGCTAGAAACGGAGGGTATTGTGTATCATGTAACGTGGTTGATGAAAGATTTTAGTCTGGTAAGATCAAGAACAGGCTATCGTTTTTGCGATGATAATGATTACGTTAAAATATTGAAAAATAATTACGAATAAATTTTGAAAAATATTGTAATAATATTCGCAGAACGAAATGGAATTGAAATATAAAGAATATATCTGAGAAATTCGCAACGATTTCATTAATTCCTTCCGCGGTTTTGACTTTCTCTTTATTCTCTTGTTTCCCATTGAAAATTATTATTTGGTGAATTCCACGAATCCACGATCGAAATTCTACGACCATCGTATACATACATAGCAAGGAAGAGGAATAAGTTTTGATTTCAGCGCGTTCCAGCGGTTCGAAAATTTTAAAGTCGTTTGGAATAAGGAGCAGTTTTTCCTTTGGCCAAAAAGTAACGGCGCAAGATGGAGAGTACCGACAGGGAGCTTGGTTGCGTGGTTCTCTGTGTTCCCGTAATCTAAATACAGATACAAAGACGAGGTCAGGCAAAGAAGATGGAAGAGGCTTTAGAACTTCAAAGAGACACGGCTGCGGTTGCATCAGAGGAGAACGGGAACTCAAGAAGCTGGTTGGGCACCGTAGCGCCGGAACGCAATTTATCGTCAATATTTTATTGCTTGCAATCCACCGGCTATAGCCAATTAACAAAGTCAATATTGGGCTGGTGGCTTTGTACCATAATTAAAGGCAGGATGATCGATTAATTAAACAACGTATATGCACAAAGGAGAAAATTAGAGTTGTATCTCGAACGCGTTACTACTGATTGTAAACATACCGTATATATGTACATATATAATATATGTAATTATGTATATATTAAATGTGGTGATTTAAACGCATCGTTGAACGTATAAGGTCATCGAAACTCATAGAGGATACACGTTGACGTTACCACGCGCGCGCGTGTTGCGGTTCGGTTTTGTGGATTACAGAAAACAGACACGTGTCCCGTGCACGCAGCGGAACGCTCGCGTTTGTACCGGTACCCTGATATTATATCCGTAATTTCCCGGCTGAAACAATGAAAACAACCGTGTAGTAATCCGGCAAATGTTTCCAAAAGAAAAAAGACAACAGCGGAATACAACGGTATCGCGAAGTCGGATATTACAGCGGACCATAGTCGCGAGTACTTCAAGCCAGCGCGCAGGGTTAACGCGATTAGCCGTGTTTTCCTACCGCATAAATCCCGCCGCGGTTTCACTACTTCGTCGGAACTTTCATATTCCAGCTGCTTCTCGACTTCCGTCCCACCTGCAACGCCTTCTTTGTCACCGTAATCTCTTTTCTTTTACCATTAATTATCACGATCCTTTAAAAACCAAGTGGAAACAACGGAACTTTGAAAAAATGTTGATCCCAACTGAAAATAGCGCGACAACCATCGTGGCGGTGCTGGCGTCGCTCAATATGGCGAACAAACTGTCTCGTTCTTGCACTCGTTCTTTCTCCCTCTCTTTCACTCTCTCTTCCGCAACGCACTCTCCTTCTCCAAACGCACAGACACACCGAACTCGCTTGCACGAGGTTACCACGAGAGGTTAGGTCCTTCCCTCGCAGACCAGACGTTGGAGTCTCTCTGCAACGTCGACCTTCGTCGCTGACCTACCGTGTATCGCGTCTCCTCGACCCTCTACGAACCCCAGAATATTCACCGCGACGCTATCCGTTTCATGAAAGCAGCCCGAACGAGAACGAACAATCGGTTGGTCCACTTATCGGCGGAATTTCGCGACGGGTCGGTTGGCGCCAGCCACGGATTTTCCGAACACTGAGATTTGTCTCCGGCGTGAGCCACCCCCGAGAGGCGCTGCCGACCTCCGATATTGATTTTCCGGGGGAAAACAGAATAGAGGTGTGCCTATGATATGCTACCGACCGGGTGGCTCGCCATCGAAGATACGAAGGATGGCTGATTACAGGAAGTATAAGAGAGAAGGAAGATTTTATTGAGAATATTGTGAGAAGTTGTAATGTACACGTAATGTTTACATTGAGAAGTTGAAATAGTAAACGATGTAAGTGGTGGAAGAGCCTCGATAAAAGGAAAAAACACATTATCAATTTCGATACTTATGTAATTTTATCGTTCGAACTGTATGGGCAATCAATGTGAATCAATTTCTTAAATTTATAGGAAGAATAAATATATTAGACAGGTTACAGTTCATACAATATATCACGTATAAAGTATGATATGACTTCTTGTCATAAAGTATGGCTTGAGCATTTTTCAGGAATTGTGTACTTAAGTGAAATATGGCATCAATAGTCAGACGCGTGATGAGTTTCCCGCTTAATAAAGCAAATGTTTACTTTCTCCTTTCTCTAATCGTATTACCGTTGGCAGGAACTTATAAGAAACTCTTATATATATTAGCAATTAAATCACTAGAAATAAAGAAAAAATTGTATTATCGAAGACGAGTAGCTCTCAAAACAATAAATCTGCACGTACGCGGATTCGACTTTCCTCTCACGTTCAGTCGGCTTTGTAATTTTTGCGGCTTGATTTTCCGGCCGCATCTCGCGTAGAAAATGCACGAAACTGCAGGTGAAACGGGATGAAACCACGCAAAGCTCGGCGGCCGCTTTTTCTTCCGCTCCCTTGTTTTCTTTTCGCCTCTTTTCCCTCTGTTCCTTTTAGACTTTCCCGTCGAGCAGTCAGCGCAAGAGCCAACTTCTTTCTCGATGCATCAGGAAGACGTTCGCACGGCGCGACCTCGTTCTTTTCATTCGTCCCGGTTCAGGCGAGTACGAGATTCCGCGTGTACGTATTCAAAAATGCGACGGATAAAGGGGAAAGGTCAACGACGCGTGAGAAAGCAATGTTCCTTTCTTTCCCAGTTCGGGCGAATATCTGTAAAATTTTTATTGCGATTTTATTGTTTCCGCATTTGCGGCATTCCAATCTAAGAATCTGAGCTTCAAAAGTATTTATATTAACCGGCGTTATGTCGTATGACTGTTCGACAGAATCAGTAGAGGAACGCGAAGTATATTCTCGCAACTGTTGATTACGTTGTTTTATAAGATAGCAAAAAGAAATACTAAACTGTTAGAAAGTGAAACTTCAAAATTCTATACACGGATTCTGTTATCGTAACGAATTATTGCAACAAATAATCCTATTCACTTAAAAATAACAAACAGTCGCTAGTATGGTATCTTAAAACAGCAACATTTTATTTTACAACAAATATCTCAATTACATAATACTTATGGCTCTGAGAATAGGCTGCTCTTTCCAATTTATACAATATTACTGTCTATCAGAGATTCAGAAAAATCCGTTCGATTTTCTATAGAATCTTTTGCGATTAATTGAACAAGACGTAGCACAGCTGACGCTGTTATGCACGGCAATCGTAATTTATCTCGGTTGTTTGATATTTAAATGAATAAAATCCGAGGACAAACGACACAGATGCATCTGCCGCTCCCTGTGATTTTATTTATCTCCGACCCGACAGATGTTCCGCAGACCATTCAACTTCTATCTCGTCTCTTATTATCGAGCACGGGATAAATGGGCAAAACGTTTCCTCCCGATGCGGTGGTGTGTTCGTTAGAGTAGTAAAAGATGCGAGCCGCCACGAAAAGCCACAGCCTCTTGACCTTTCGGTGCTCCGGGGCAAAAAGTAATTTTGCTCGTCCTCATCTTAACGAGCTGTATATTTTTTTTTCATTTGCAAATACCCTGAATACGATTGTTCGTGACCCCGTGGTAGAAAATAAAACCGACACGAAGATCGACCTTCGATGGAGACGCGACTCCAATCTCGCTCGTTTCACGTTACAAACGATCGACTGTTTTATTTAAAGTAAAAAGTTTCTAAGGACAGAGAGAGGGAGAGAGAACGTTTCTTCATTAAGAAAAATTAATAAGAGATAAGAAGAGAACAACTTTTCGATGGAAAATAGATTCAAGTTGAAGGATAAAGTTCGTCCAGGCGAAAGAACCGGCTTTCATGCCAGTGCAGCTTTGACAAGTTCGCAGAAATGTAACTAATTGTAAGCGAAAGCTTGGTTTTACGAGTCTTGTTGCACACGGTCATCGCGTGTAATAGAAATGTTATTTCTTTGTTAGCTAGATCAAAGACATGCTTCCATCTATTGTTTGGCTCTTCAAAAGATTCGTACATTTTTTTTACGTAATTGGAAACATGTTTTTTAACGCTGTTGACTCTGGACATTTTTGTTCGCTATTTAATAAGCTCGTTTGTCCAAACATATAATTTCGCTTAAATAGAATTTATTGCTTTTACGGTTTCCGTGTTAACCGCTTTGATCTCACAAACATAAGAATCATCTGAATTGTATAAAACGTTATAACCGCCGATAAAGTTGTGATTTTGAGACGAGGTTTTCGCTATATGCAGAAAGAATAAACGAAAACATGGTTATACTTTTACCATAATAGCCGAGTTTCCTGCGGTACGTATGAAAATATTTTTCTAAACAAATTCCAACTTCGCGATTGCTACATAGAGCTGCTATCGTAAAGTCGAATAAACGTGACTCGTGTGTATGTATATGACTGAGTGCATAACCATAGCAGAAATGTTAAGGAACGAATATTGAGAACGAAGACCGAGGATATAGAGTTCTATTTACACGAGGCAGAATTTGTTTTCTATCGTTACGCTTGGAATAAGTAACGCATGAAATAGCAAGAATTCCATATAGACGTCAATATCAGTGCATTAACAATAACAAATTCATCCTACTCCCACGCCCACGATAGATTCTAAAATAAACATTTACTGCAAATACGTATTTCGAAGTAAATACAGGAGAATTAACTATCGATCCAGGTAGCGTAACGTCACATCTCGTTTTCTCTTCATCCGCAGTCACCTTTCATTATTAATTGACGTCAGCGCGATCGTACATTCTGTTTGTCAAATTGACAAGGCAACAGTGCATCAGCCCGGAAATGCAAACTGGGTCTCTCAAGGTCGACGATATTCAAGCTTAAGTCAACCATAGATGAAAACTCTTCGTACTCTGTGCCTCCGCCTCGGTATACTCGTCCGGGAACCAATTTCTACTCTTTGATACCACTGCACCCTTCTCTCGCGAGCTATCTTCTCTTTTCCTTATCCTTCCTGCTCTTTATTCCTGTTTCAGAATTCCGAAAGGAATCACCGATAGATACAGGTGAGATTTAGTTAAATATTCAGAGTGCAGTAGAAGTGGGAAGCACGACATCGAGATTCGGGCAAAAGGGAACGCTGGGCGGACATGGAAGATTGATGCAGCTGAAACATATACGGGAAAAGTTTATCCGCGACCGGGATTCGCGTAAAACTCTTTCTGATGACACCGGAACGCTTTTATTTTTCGCGGGGAACGCCCACCGATTCCCCTGGAACGAATTCCCTTCGATGTATATACATATATATTTTTCTATATATAGATATAGACATATCTATATATTGAAAGAATATCGCGAAACGATCGGAATTTTCGATTTGGGAATTTTCATCCGGCACGTAGCTCTGCTTCACCACGGCGAGGCGGCAACTCCTAGCAGCCACGATTTCCACAATGCTCGCGGGATGCCTCCGCAAATGTTATTGAAAGTATATAGACCGCAGAATCGCGGCTCGGTCGAGTATCTATCGGTCGTTTGCTTCGCTTCTCTTTGTTGATCGATAAGCTATTTGTTCGTTTAGGCAGTTATTCTTACGGGGAATGGCTAGATGAGGATTTTCGTTCCATATCTCAACGTAATTTTGATCGTAACGACGGGGCACGCCAGATAATAAATAGCCTTGTAATATTCATATTTTATGGTTCAACCAAGAATACCGTCATTGTCGTTAGACCAAGATCGTCTTATTCAGAAAAAGGGGCGAATATAAGAAAGAGGTGCGAAACAACGCAAAGGTCCATCTCATCCATCATATCAATATTTCTCAAGGGAGCACGAGGTACGATATCTTCATATCGCCCTACCACAAATTTTTCATCTTTTCTGCCTATCGTATATGCATATAAATTACGCGTTTTATCTCTATTCGCGCACCCCGTTTTCATAAAAAATCTTCATAAACGTGAATTCACATTCGATTCTCAAATATTCAATGCGAGAAACGGAAAAAATCGTTTCGTTTTGTTCTTTGCGTTCTAAAATCGGCAAACAACTGTGCGTAAAAGGCTGAACGAAAACGGAAGTCCATGACAAATTAAACTTTCACCCCCTTGGATTTTACACGTGAAAATTCAACGAAAAAGTTTCCCATCGTCTTGTTCAAATCACGTCAAACGAACTACAAGTTCAACAGATTGTTACTGCCTGAATTTGACGACCAATAAATTTGATCTCTCTCAGCTTCGTCTCTTTAGAACTGGCGAGGGAAAAGTATAATATTAACCTACGATAAACAATATATATAGAAAAAAACGATGTTAAATAGATTAAGTGTTATGATTTTTTTATGTAATTTCAAGCACTTTACTGTGTCTTTTTTTTTATTTTATATGCCTGTTAGTAATGCGGATAAAACATATTTGTCGTGAACGTCAGTGTACGAGATTTATGGATAAATACAGCGAAATTAGAACAGTATGATACCAAGAGTAAAATACTAGGGTTCAAGTTACGACATCTCAAGAGCTTGACAACGTACGACAACTCTGCGTAGTTCTAATTGCTTTGGTTACCGAGTTCTAATGAGTTTGAAATTGTTCTAATCTTAATGCTAATCGTAATTTCTAAAGCGTATCAAAGTTTCTCTCGTAACTAAACACGTTCAACGAGTTAGGCTGTAGACAAAGTACACGCTGAAACGTTCTTAATTTAGATCACATTGCATCTACAATGTAAACCATTACGATCGAGTAATTTCTAGAAGACTAAAGACATCAGTTACTTATTCTTTTGCCAGAGTTTCTTTTACAAAAACTAGTATTTTTACGATAGAAACTGAAAAAATGAAAACAAGCCACTCTTAACCGTTGCAGTAACCGTAGAATAGTAGCAAACAGCTGGTAGCACCCATCGAAACGTGTGGAATCGCTTTACATTCGCTATAGTACGACCACTTAATCGTCCAGTGCACGAATCATCGGGAGGTGCGTGAACCGGCACGATAAATACACGGAAAACGAATCGAACGGGCAATCCAAAAGTTGAAATCTCGTAACCCGATCCTAGCCTGACTGCTTCTAATTTCTAGCCGCTTTCGATCGTGTTTCCGGTACGCGCCACCATTTTTCTATCAAATCAACGCTTTGCATCTGTCATCTTGCACAAACTGAAAATTCTTTCCACTTTTGATCCTCGATCCACTCAAATTATTTGTAATTTTTTATACTATAGCGTTGTCTAAATTTCAAACGCTAATTCGAAAGATCGCTCAAGTGTGAACGTACTTAGATTGTAGAAGTAAAGAATATAAGCGATCGTTGATAACGATTTAAAATAAATTTGAATTTTCATTCCAACTGAACGAAATATATTGCTGAAGTGGTGACCATTTCTAAGAAAACTCTACATCTGGTCTTTTTAGTTTTCTCAAGCACTGAAGCCGTCGACAGCGTATAGACAAAAGACTGCGACGAAGACAGGCTATAAACAGTAGACAGGCGACGTTGGCTTCGGGGTTTTCAGTTATTGGATAACACAGTTAGCGTGCGGATCTGGACCAGCTCAAATTGTATTCTTACTTATAATTACACTTCTATTTAAATATATTTTCTACCTTACAATTTATCCACGAGTTTCTCTGTTTACACATCAAATAACCTCAACATATATAACCATCTGTTTCGTCTTTCTACGTTTAACCATCTCGAACCAAAATTTAGTTTGTTAAGATGAAGTGTGCGACGCGAGTATTTCGTAGGAATTCGATCGTTTCAAAATTAATCGAAGGAATCACCGAGGATTTTATAACGAAACGCTCGGAAACTAATTACCCACGCCGATATACCGGTCATTATTGTTAATTACATTTCGCGCGCGGTGGTTGCCCTGTAAATTAAGAGGCATGGCTGAACGCGATCGGTATTAACGACGGATTTAACCGGTAATGCCGATGTAGCGTGTCAATCTACATTAGACTAACATCGTATCTCTCGCATCGCATGCTCATCGAAGAAGTTAATATTGTTGCCTGGCTCGATTTCTAATTACTCGCGCCGAATGCTCCCAACCCAACCCTCCTGGGAACAGCGCGATTTCTCGAGGGTTTCACGCAAAGCGGCTCGATAATTTCTTCATCGTCTTTTCGCAATTCCACCATCTAGTCTACTCGAACGTTTCAATTAAGAGTTTTAAAAGCTTTCTTCCGCTGTTCACGTTATTACTTTTGTAATATAATACCCGAGAAAGGTAGAAATGATACTAACGTTAAATTGATAATAGATTATTTTATGATTTATCGTGAATTCACTAAAGTGTATTGTTAATTATAGCAAATTTTAATCATTTAAAATATCGTTAAGATATATTTTGTAAAAACCTATTCTAAAATTCATTGAAACGTTATTTACGTCACAGGACGACAATATATGTCGTTGAAAGGGAAAAAGTTCCGGTCACACTAGTCGGCTAAGAATTAAAAATTCATGCATTTCGTGTTAATCTTCCACTTTGATTACGTTGCAACGTATGTATTAACGTTCCATCTTAATTACGTTGGAAATGCTACCTTAATTATGCACGCGTTTGATGCGACAAACAGAAACGGAGAGAGTGAACGAGAAAATGTATTTCGCAATCCGTTCGAGAAACGCGACATTGGGAACGAATAATTTAGCGGCATAAAGAATAAATCACGGACAATTTCCTGGTGCACGTGAGCGATATGCAAATAAAATTAATTATAAAAATATGGATAACTGTCTCGTTTTTATTCTTTCGTGCACTTAAGGAATACAACGAGTCCAACAATTTCTATATCTTACAAATCGATACGATAATCGACTCTAAGAAAATCTACCGTATCTTATAAATAAGGGAATATTAATTCTTATGCAGAGTTACAGAAATTGTATATGGAGTAAAATGAAAGAAAGTAAATTTGATGGACTGGTATAGAGTACATTTTTCTATCTAAGAATATTTTCGTAAAATAGTATAAGGAGCTACCATAGAAGAGAACGTCTCTAGTATCGAGCAGTGAAACGTTAAAAGACCGATGTGTCAGCGTCGAACGTTAAATGAGATATCTTTATAGTTTAATAAAATTTGCGACACGTCTCGCAACGTCACGAAATTAAAACCGTTCACGAAACTGGAATTACAAGGCGACCATATTTTCCGCCGTCTTCTCGCCTGGTTTTATCTCACAGTTTTTGTCGTCATGGACTGGTCCCTTACTCTGTGACTCGTTCATACATACAATACAATTAGCGTGGGACTGTAGGTGAATTAGTCGCAGGACGGTTTACGACTCAAAGACACGACAGTTGCCGTTTCGAATGGGCGTCTAGAAGGGCGTTTATGCTCTTACAGTTCTGTGTCATTCCCGCAAGAAAGGCTCGTGCGAAGGCGGTTTCAATTTGCACGAGCGGTTCTTTTGCGTTGCACCAAGGAATGAAAGAAGTTTCGCGTGATCCCTGAATATTATTCATATGCGCGGGGATTAACGCGGGTGTCGTTCACGTTTACCCAATATATCTTCGTGGCGATGATAATAAGAGCCTCCATTAACATCCAAAATGCTTTTTGATGTCTGAATCGTTTAATTTAAGGAGAATAAGGTACAATATGAACGCGACGAATGAAATTGCTCGAGCAATAAAGTAGCAAGAAACATTTGTAGCGGCACATGAGTCAACGGAAGATTTGATTCGGGAGAGTCTCATATTATTTTGCCTTGGAATACCAACGTTGTTTTGGTTTGCTAGGTTCAAAGGTAAACAAACTCCGGACAAAATACTATCGCCGTTATTTGTAATCATCAACCGGAGTTACATGTGAACTTTTTGTAATAACATCGGTCGATATAAACAGACGAACGTGCTCTCTAGGATAGTCATTGTTGCGAGTCATACAGTCTAACAGCAAGCGCGTAGTTGAACAGCAGCACCGAGCGAGCGACGATTACGACTGGATATCTCTGTACTTGTATTGTACTTAAGGTGATTTTAATATAATTGACTATTACAATTTTATCACTCGTCTTTTTAATAAACCATCCAACACGTATAATAATCCACCTCACATTTTTACTTTGGGTTATGGTATAAATTAGCGAATAAACTATTCGAGTAGAATTCATCCTACGACTTTCACAATTTTCATGGTTAAAACTATAATTGATCGCCATCGTACGGTCATACGTACGACCATACAGACGGAAAACGTTTAGAACTGGTTAGTTGGAAGTAATTTCACCAGAAGGTTACCAATATCGTGCATCTTGTCACTGGAGGGTTTAGATTCTCGTAGACGGAGGACGCGTTACCGTGTACATTGCTCGAATTGCGAATCTAATGGAGATTACGGTGGATTTTAAACGCACGGTACTTGCAATTTCACTCGAATTACCTTTTCAACGGCTTGCTGCCGCGGCGCGATTGCTCGCGTTAACGCTGCGTTTGTGGCATTCGGTCGAGCAATGAATTAGCATTATTAGACACTTGCTGATATACATACCTAATCCTTTGTCATCTGCAACAGGTGGTTACATCGAAATACGCGCGGAACGCGTCTCACGTAAAAGAAAACGAACCCCACGCCTGTCTACGTCCCTTGGATGACCCGAATTCGCGACATCGTTTTCAATGTTATTAATGCAATTCGAAAATGGCTTCGTGTATGCAGTTGTGTATCGTACCAGATAACTTGGAAACTTTAAACTACCATGTGTAACATTGTTTTTGCGTAGTTATATGCATATAGCAAATTCATAATCCTATATATTGTAGAATTTTGCGTATATAAACTTGCTATGTATGTTACCCGACATGATCATTTTACCAGCAACTATATGTTATCTAGAACAAACAATTACTGACTGTAACGCTTTTCCAACTGTTTCTAACTTGACAGCGGCATACGATATTCTGTATTTGCTCGTACTCATAATTTCTTGAATTATCGCTATTAAAAAATCTTAAATTTTTATGATATTACATCACAATCTGATCCACAGCATTAATTTTTTATTCGATATAATATCACTTCGCAATGTATATAAATCAAACGAAAGTTGGCTAAATATAAACGTCAATATCGGTAGGAACGAGAACAGGCAGATTGTTGCGCGTATTGAAGCAACCACGTTGAAACAGTTTGATCCAAACAGCAATTTAATTCCAGTTAATGAAGTATCGAGCTCTGAAATTCCAGTATTGTTCATACCATAACCTTTACAAAATTTCATTATAATGATGTATAATGGGCGTGCAACATTAAAGATTCCTATTCAACAGGCCATTAAATAATCACACGTTAATAAAGCGGTCTCAACGAGAGGGTCTTTACGAATGTAATGGGATTTAGCGTGAGTCCGCAATCGAACTAATAGCCAACTAGAAGCCTGGATCACTGGCATATTTGCTGCAGCTTCAACGGCTTTCGGTAGCTTTGAGACCAGCTATCCGGCTCCCATAGTCGTATCACCGGCATATCAAGAGGACCGCGTTTGCGGTTTCGTCCGTTCCCTCGGTCAGCTAACGGTCGCGATCGATTTGCTGCATGAAGATCCGCTATCACCTACCGTCCCGATACTGGGAAAGGCTGCCTTTGCAGGATTAATCGCCGGAAACGTCGACAATCCAATAAAGTCGACACGTCTCTACGGTAAATGAACCGAGATTGACTTTTACTCAATAATATCGGTAACATTTAGAATTTCTTGAATAAGCAGTAGAAACATTATGAATTTTGCTTTACGTATCGAATAAATAATATGAACCTAGAAATATCTACCTAGAATTTTCCATTAGAATGTCTATAAACCTATCTAGAAATTTCTATAATCACAGAATTAAAACTTAATTTCACTTATATTAGTCTTCTATCGTAATAAACAATCGCTTTCCTATAAAAAAGTTACTACGTTATGTATCGGTTGCTTGAACTTTTTATTTTCAAAAAATACTTTTAGTATTATTTCTTCAAATATAACCATTTCCTATATTAAAAGAAGGAGATTTATTAGATCGTCAAATAAATTTCAAAGTTTAAGTTTAATGTCATGAAGATTAAAATACCTCATCGTTTATATTTAAATGCATCACGAGGGTCGCGAACAAAAAGTTTCGTAGCCGCGTGAGCTCGAATCGAATGTGGCCTGGAAATAGAGCCGATGCGGTCGAATGCGGTTCGAGGCTGAGTTCAGATTAAAGGCGGAATAGACGTAGGTTGCAGATGTGCTGGACGTTGATTAAGTTGGCTATGATATAAAGTTACATGTGGTTAGCCATCGGTTCGGGCCGGATGCAACGTAGCTTGATTGTGAATTGGTATCGTAGGTGCAGATTGCGGCTGACTCTGGTTTCAACTTCGGTCTATTGATTTCTTCTCGCGAACGAAATTTCGTATTCAAAGCCTTGCGCTTTGAAATTGGACTACGGTCATACGACAGCTTCTGATGCAGCTGTTCGCAAAGAAACTGAAATGCTATTGGGAATGAGCGAACTACATACGTCACGAGGATATATTTTGGCAATGAAAAAGTTGCTCTAGAAAAGAATAATTTCATCTCTTTCAAATAAATGAGAAAGCGGTGTACATATAAAACTTACAGAATGATTTTGCTGAATCTTTTTCAAACGAATGGAATTCGAAAAGTTAATGCTAGCGGAAATATTCTCACTGTTTGATATAAAAATATTTGCATACATTTAATAAATAAATGGAAATATTCGAGGTACACCTACTCGATTCTACCTTCGTGGCTGGTTCAAGATCCAGCGAAATTGACTTGTACGCTTCTGGCCAGTTCACCCTATCGAGGGAAGGTACGCTATCAGATATTCATTGGTCTCCAAATTGATCTGCAAATACAATGCACCGTTCATATGTTTACACCGACACCTGTTCCATAATATGCGTTTATGTTCCAAACCGTATATAGATATACGTATCTAAAGGAATCGGATATGTGGGTTTATGGATTTGCATGCATCCATCCGTACTAGCTATACGCCTAATGTCCAATAAATCCTATGGGATTTTCTGTCCAATTAATCTTTTAAGAAGCACTTGCCATTTCCGATAATCTCTGTATACCTAACGGCGAGCGGTGTCACGGATCTAAATTAGAGAATCGTTTTGTCGATGAATAAGTAACGATGGCACCAATCGGACGCAATGAATATAGAATGCTTATTTTTTCACAACAAAGGTATTATTTATCCATCAAAAATTAATCCGACGCGTTAGATACGATATCGATGATGGCATTTGATCGATCAAGCTTACGTGGTTGACCATTGAATTTATTAAAAAGACAATTAATTTAATAACTTTGCGTCGTTATCGTCTCATGAAATTGTAAATTTTATTTACATACAGTAGAAATCCACTTACTCCATGCATCGAAAAATACGGAAATCTGTAATCGTATCACTATTATTTACGAGTAAAGGATTTATTATTAAAGAAATTCATCTAACAGTATCGAAGCATGGACATTTATCCGGAAAACTATTAACGTAGAAAAGATTCCATCAAAAAATGGTTATCCGATCGCTACAGATTGCGCGCTTCGCTACGATCCAAAATCTATTCCGATTTCTATCAAAGCGAACGATCCTCGATTCAGCTGGAATTCATAGTAATCGTTTCCCCATTTCATTCCGCCAACCCAAACACCTATTTTACTGTATCCCAAACTTAAACGATTCCCATTATACCAACATCCAGATTCAAGCTGGAATCCCGAAAACTCATCTCTGAGTCGCTTTAAGAATCTCAATTCCGTATTCTATGATACCGGAGGGAAAAAACGTACACGCGACGTTGGTCACGAAACACGTTGATTCCCATTTCGATGTCCTCGATTCGAGATGAAATCCATATCCAGCATTCGACGATCGATTGAGAAATCGGCATCACGGCCATCTACGTTCGACGCGTTTACAAAGTTTATGGGGCACGAATTGAACGGTGGCCGCACGCACGGCTCGCATAAGGACTCGGATATGCGGGTTCACGGGACGACACCGCGTGACTCGATTGTTCGTACACACCGGCTGATCCACGCTGCTGTAAAGCGTTGTACGCGAAGCGGTGTGTAGACTGCTACGGCTAGGACGCGGCACAACAGCGCACGAATCGTGTACACCCAAATTGGACGGGAAATTTAGTGGCCTGTCCTACGAATCTCGGGTACCCTGACCGCCCACCACCTCCACCCCTCTCCATTGCCACCCACTGTATTTCCAGGCTGCGCCACAGTTCCCTTTCCGCCCCTTTCCGGTCACCAAAACCATACACATTGCTCTCGTGTATTACCCTTCCAGGCTCTGCGCATACACTTTCGATATTTCGCGAAAACGCGAGCACGGGTGCAGCCAATCTATTGGCTTCAAAGCCCCAAAACCGTGCCCCGCTGTTACCGGTGAATCGTCGCGTGGCTGATTCCAGGAAATAGAAAAATCGTGGGGTGTATCGTCTGTGATCGCCGCGCCCCGCGAACCGTTCGTCCCGTGCTTTCGTCAGGAATTCGTTGATAAAACGGTGCCACGGTCGCAGCCTGCTCTCTGCCAACCAACTTCACTGGCTGGCTGCGATTCGTCCAATTTGCCAATTCCGTTCTTTCGACAGGAAGCGCCGATATCGATCGCCTACGGGGCTCCCGCCGTTGTGCAGCGGTAAGACCTGTAAATAACTGTCTACCAGCCCTGAAGATAGCTGCAGATGGACGAAATCAAGCTTCCATGCTGAAGTTTTTTCAATAGGGAAAAGTGGATGGATGAGGACGAGCGCAGGGGGAGAACATCGACCTCCAACTTGGAAACGTTTTTCGCAGAGAGAAAGGGGCGAACGCTTTTCAAGAGGACCAATAAGCAGACAGTTTATGTCTAACTCGAAGCTACAAATACAATCAAGGGGCGCGCAGCACGCAGAAGCGATAGCAAGATAATAACAAGACCGAAATGATTCCGCTGCGAGAACCGGTTCTCGCGCTTCGTGAAATTATTCCCAGAACGATGCTGGTGTCTTTCCCATTCCAACTTTCGTGGACCCAGCGCCGTTCGTATTCCGAAAGCAAACGAACCGAAACGGAATATAAAGTCCCGCCGCGGTATCGTTAAATCGACGACGAGCATCGCCGCGTAACGAAGTTTCCACGGGCTAACGTCGTTCCGGTTGCCGATCGGATGTCAACGGGACGTCGATGTCTGGCCGCTCTGTTCCGCTCTTCAACGAGATTATCGGCACCACAGCGAGCACCGTTCCACAAACCCGAAGAATGGGTGAAACCCGGAACAACGGTAGAGTAGCGAAGTGGAGATAAATGATACGAGGGATAGAGTACGTTCGGTCTAGTCGTGACGAGCAATAGTCGGCCTGGAAACGTTTCCGCGGTCAGGCTGATCCTCTTCACGCTTAACCTTTACATCGATGGAAAACCCTTCGAGCCACCATATACAACGATGATTAAATCGCGCCACTGTAAAACCGCGAATGCACGCGCGGGAAAACCATGCCGCCCTCGATAGCCTGATTTTACGGGCGTGACAGTGCGGTCTCGCTCGTTCCATAAGCACGGACAAGCAAAATGAATTTTCAGTTTCGTGTGGATGAATCTCGGTGGTCGCGTGTGTGTAAACATCTCCTAACAACGATTTTGCCAAACTTTTATCGGAAGTGCCACACTGTTTTAATATTTTTTCTTATCTTTTCCTATTTGTCTGCAGTTTTAATTAATAATATTGATATTGCTTCCATTCTAACTTGAAATTGAAGCTGTACAAGAGATCGGTATAACGCGAAAGATCTTTCTAGTCTTTCGACCATGTTTCCATTATGTAAGTTATTTCTACGTGTATGGCAACGTATTGGTTAAAGATTCTTATTTAATTAAATGGAATTGGAATTTTGCACGAAACGTACCAGATATTTTAATAAATCTTGAAATTTTCAATGTGTAAATTAAAAATCAATGTATATGCAATTTTTTGATATTTATTAAAATTAAACATTTTTTTATTTCCATAGCAATTATGAATTTTCACTTTGTTAATTTAAGTGTAATTAAAATTTCGTAAAGTCGTACACTTTTAAAAGAGTGGCTATTTTAACCGTGGCAACTGATATTAAATTGTTGAAAACAGTCCAAAAGTTATCGTATACATCCGCAGCGAGTAGTACGAAAACGTGTTCGTGGTCGACTAAAACTCCCCCCTCCGCCCATTGTCCGGACATATCCACATCAGACTGGAAAACCCTTTAATCCGTATTGTGACCACTTACAGCGACTATTAAACCCTGCCTTAATATCCCCGAGAGTCGTGCAGTAAAAGCTTGAATTAGAGATACTGCGTGTACATGACCTTTATTCACCGTACATTTTATTTGCATAAATTTTCCGGTTCTCTAATACCATTTAACTGCATTTGCTTAGATTCTCCGAATGAATTCATGTTTTTTCACCAATCTATTGTTCACCTACTCCGGTTTAAGAGTTCGAAATAAAATTCGATCGATCGATCGATATGAAATTCAAAAGATATGAATACTCGTGACTCTTAAATAACAAATAACCTTTCGATTTCGTTTAAATATACTTAACGTCGAATTGGAATTTCTAATTTCAGGCATTATTCTATTTCGGCGTGGAAGTACATAGAATTGTAACAATTTTACTGTATTTAACAGCAAAGACGTTCATCGTTCCCCAATGATTCATCACGCTCCTATTCAACGAATCAATTTTCAGTAAATATCCCAGCACCATTCCTTCGCCAGGGCATGAGAAAAACTCGGACGGATTAACGCGCGGCGCAATTTAAAAATCGCAGTAAATTTTTATTGCGCCTCTCAGGAGGCGTTTAAGCATTTTTACCGGCACGGGAAGTGACTCTTCACGCGACTTTACGAAAGTACACTCGGACCACAGTTGAACACGCGAGAAGCGATTCTATTTCCTTTGTCTTATTTCTTTGGTGTTTCGCTGGAGAATTAGTTCTAGAAAATAGTTTAAACTGTAAATTGTTCAATTATCTGTGAAACGTTAAAGTATGTAACAACGTAATCCATATACGTTTCAAGTTATACGCGACTTTCTGGCTTTCTAAATCCGGTAATCGTTTTAATTGGATTTTGACTGAACAAATAGGAATGTTCTGATTTAATAACGAACGAATAAATCAAAGAAATTTCCTTGCAAATCGAGAATTAGAAATAAATTTAATCCTTAAAATATAAATTAAATATAAATTAAATATAAATTTAATTCCCTCTCAATTTTAGGGTTGAAATAAGTTTGTGTAATATCCGTTCGTGCATTCTCTTGCAATAAAAAGTTTGCATGAGTGTTAATAATATCTTGAATTAATTGACAAAAATTAACAGTTCCAGGAAAAAGGTCTCGTTTTAGTTTCATCTAATTTCATACCAGAGCAAGCTTAAATTAAGATAGTTTTAAGCGCTTACCTAAATTGGAAAATTAAGGGCAAATATAATTTTCGGCAAAAATAAAAGCAACTGCGTTCTACTAAATGTATCAGGTGCGTAGAACTAACTATGCTTTCTAACCTCCTTCTCAAAGTTTCCCTGAACCGACACGCTACAATACTCATCTAATAATGACTATGAAGCCACAGGACAGGCAGGAATGCATATCGTGAGGAATCTCATAAACACAGAACACCTAGCGCCATTATACAAGGCCATGTGATCCTGTCGCCCGCCATTATCGGGGCGTGAAAGTTTTAATCGTTGTTTCACGGCGATCGTTGAATCGTCCCCGGAACCGGAACACGCATAGAAACGTCGCGACACACGGGAACGTCGCTTAACGAGCCACAAAGTTTCGCGAAACTATTTTCCGAGTTTCACTGGCCAGTTCGCAGCCTTCTCTCTCTTCCTCCTGGTCAGTCTAATTAACTAATCAGCATGACGAGAGATCCGGCAGACTGGCCGGAAACGAACGCCTCCAGCCAGGATTTCTGTCGTCGTAAATTTACACGAGTTGTGCTGCGTTGGCTTCTCCGCTCGATTTGACGACTCGACCCGATTATGCAGAAATTGAACAAAGCTGCGTTCGAGTTTCGAACACACACACACACCGAACACGGTCGAAGCATGTTCCAGGCAAAGCCGAGGTCGAATCGAGGCGGAGGAACCCATCGGATCATTTAGGCGGGACAGGAACCCTGCCAGGCTATTGTTTCGTTTATTTTTATCGTTCGATCGTTCGATACGTTCGCTCTCCTGAACGGTTCGCTAAGCAGGATCAAAGGTGAGCCGATGCACTTCGTCGATGCACTTTGTTGTTGGGATTTTTGAGCGGATCCGGAAGAATGCTCCGTAAGCGTCGGCGTTAGAATAAGAATTGCGGCATCAGCAGGGAAAATATTTTCGTTGAAAGTATCCTGTTTTTAATAAATTCTCGAAGAAACGCTGATTGCCATTTATAAAACGTTTTAATGGGAACCACGTATATTTTACGTCTACTTTCAAAATTACACGGTAGATCCCAATGGTTCGAAATTCCCGAAGGCTATATATTCGAATCAGGGAGTCTTAATCCAGCACAGTAACCGATTTTCATTCCAGTTCTACGATAGAACTCCATTTATTGGAACGAAATTGTAGTTAGTGCCCAATTAAATGAGCTCCTGCCGATTGAATCCACTTATCTGAACGTGAATCCCTATTATACGAACGAAAAATCGTTGATAGCAGCGAGAAGCAGTGAACTTCTATTATACGAACTGTTTATTCGATGAAATCACGTAAATGGATAATATTATATTTAAATCTCTTTGTACACCAGAAATGAACAGCTTTATATCCCGCTATCTTTTTTCAATCAATAGCGAGTTTAAGCGTTTAACAAGAAAAAATTTTTCTCCGCGTTCCATCGTATCTTCGCTTCCACGGACTAGCGCTTCCACTTTACCCAGATTCTTCAAAACGTTTTAATTGTCTCAGCCTATTTCAGCGCAAATCGACGCGCGGAACGTCCTCGACCGTTCAATATCCGGTCGACCGTGGATGTACATACCCGCCTCATATTCTCCTCTAGTGAATTCGGACGGGGGAAGAGAGACTGGAACGGGAAGATGAGCACGAAACGGGGTAGAGGAAGACCTGACTCTGATATTTGGTCGCGGGTTCCGTTTCTCCGTGGCAAGGTAGGGTGGGTGATCGGGTGTGGGGTTGACTAGCGGAATCAGTGTCGGCGGAAGTGCATCCTGGATCACATCCTGCCGCGCTGCGTTCGCTTTTCCGTGAACGTTACGAGGTATCCTGGTTAGGTCCTTGCTCAGCAAGGAACGCCGAGGTTGGACGCCGGATCGTGATGTGAAATCGTTTCGTCGAATCTGGCTGGATAAAAAAGACGATAATGAAGGCCATTCGATCGAATTCGCCGAACGAAAGGAATATTCCCGAATTAAAGAGCTTGATTGTCGCTGATGAAGGGCGTGCTCGTTCATTCGGCCGCTGATTTTTACGATCGTGAGAATCACCTGCCATGTTCTATTTCTCTTTAGCACTATATATAATATGTCAAAGTAATCGCTTTAATCAACTTTGGTATGTAGACTTTTATGCAAATCAGAGAAGCGATTGGATTTTCCAACGAACGTTCTTCGATTTCTTCCACTCACTACGGAGAGTACAATTCCCAAACAATACCTTCCTAATTATAATCATCTACTTTACGACGTTGAAAAGAAAGAAAGACAAGTGATCGCTGTCGTTTTCGAAATTCTAATCTTCCTCTTCGACTTATAAATCAAGCATTTCTCGAACTCCGATCGATCCCGGAAAAACAGTCGGCGCGGAACCATCAACATCGATGAAACCGGTCGGTCGATGGCAGTAGAGACAACAGATAAAAGTAAATCTGAGCCAGTATTTCCCCGTAGCAGTATCAAGTGATCGACGAAACGAGTTCCGGCGAGATATCAACAGCATCAGTTATCGTGTACTCGAATGGTACCATTACCGGTATAATATGGCTTCTCATTGTCACCGCATTACGAACGTCATGCCACGACCATGCCACGGCCGATGTGGACGCGGTTCGGGGATTGTGCGAATACGTACGTAGAAACAGACGGTATATCGAGAGCAGATAGCCTTTCGGGACATTGAACGCGTCCCGTCCGATTGAACATCCTGCAGCTACCGCGTCCTCACCGCCCTAGGGTCGCCCACCAAATTCTATTTGCCGTCCGTGCAACGTGTATATGCTTCCCCGTATCTTGTGGCCTATCCCGTCGCCTGCCACGTAAGGCTCGGCCGGATTTAATTAACCAACTATAACGTACGGTCGGTCGGTCGCTTGCGCGCGCGCACACGTGAGGATGAGCGGCGATTTTGACACTCTATGTCGGGGGAATTCGCTGCTCTCTCTCTCTCTCTCTCTTTCTCTCTCTCTCTCTCTTCTCCTCTCTGTTTACGATTCATGCGAGAATAAGCCTGTACCTGGTGGAACGAAACACGTAACGAACGTAATTCACATGTAAACTCCGGGTTACGACGGTATGGTTATCTCAATGATTTTTCACGCTACAAAAGCACACTGGCTTTCAACTAAATGGTTAATTTCCTAATTACTATTCATCCGTAAATGGAAAATTATTCGTCCGTGCGTATCTCTGATTTAGCGATTCCCATCGCGTTGTTGAATCTATCTCCACGACGATTTACGATGGAATTTTTCGGTTGTGTCCGAGCGAAAGTAGATCCCGGCAGCCGCTTCTCTTTCACATTGAATCGAAGGGGTGGTAGGATGGTTTGAACGATGATTAACGTATTCGAGTTACGATTACAGTGGTTTTCAGGTTTTACAGAGGTGCAGAGGTGTTTTGTTAAGACTTTAAAAAGTTGAACGTAATATAACCTCGTTAATCTCTCGACCAATTAATTAGATCAGTTATCACACCGATTTTATTCACTCCTACCTACTACACGCACTCTATCAGGCTGTATCGATTCGCGTTTAAATGTAAATTTCAAAGCATTCCCCTTTCATTAAACATTTACGTGTGCAGTCTCTTCATTACTACTTCGAACATAATGTTACACGCACCCTCCTTCTTAATCTTACCTTTACGCGCAATCGGAATTTTATCGCAAAAAATTCTAAGAAAATTGCTAATTAATATATATTAATATGTGTATATATATAGCGTTGCGTTGCATGTTGTGTAATTATGGAAGCAGCAGTTCCAGAGCAGAGAGAGTGGAAGGAGGGAGACACGAGAAAAAAGCAGTCGAGAGACTGTGTCGAGTGTAAAGCTAGTAGTCGAGTTTCTTGGTCGGTGGCGCGATATTAATTTACGATTGCTGGGGAAACGCAAGTCAGCGGCGTAATCAGGAAGCACGTTTGATACATGTCTGGTAACCCGTTGACAATACGTCGTAACGGGGCGCACGCGAATCGATGGGAACGCTAATGGCCTGTGTCTGGCCCCGGCTGTCGGCTATTTTTCTTGCTTCTTCCTGATTCGAGAGTGGTCGCGATGCACGACCGGTTACACGGCGTCGACAACATCGCTTCGCGGTTTTAATATCGTATTTATTCAAATTGCCCATTAGATCGACGCTCGTATGCGTGTACACGTACAAGCGTGACCAGCCTTGCACGTCCACGATAAATGGACTCCTCATGTAAATCGAACACGAGCTTCCCTTTTCTTCTTTCTCTTGCTCTTTTACATCGTATCTTTTTGTTCCGACGTCAGGTATCAATATTTACGACGTCGAATTACACCGATATTAATGGGTCCACGATACTTGATCATCGTCACCTGAGATTAATCTGTATATACGAGGCTCTGAAACGCTGTCACCGGTGCTTTCGTTTATTGCCGGATATTCGATGGATAGCGTTAGCAGGTGTTTTAAAACGTTCGCTTGTTTTTTCGTGTAATTTGCTAATGTTCCGTAATTCGAATGTTTGCAATGAACGCAAACCCGTTTGCAAGCAGTTTAATTTGATGGAGGGCAAATATAATTTAGTTTCGGATGTTAAAAACGAGACGTTCGTTTACATTATTTGTTTGTATTTTAACAAATATTTTTTCAAATAGTAACTGATAACAGGAAATAAAGTATGAATTTTAATAAAAAGAAACTTTCTCCTAAACGAAATAAAACGTATCATCGTTCCATATCCTACGTCCCTGTTGCAACTTTCTGTTAATTTTAAAGAAACCCTGCACAATGAAATGCCGTAAGAAATAACGGAAATTGGATATTTCGGACGTAGTTTGAAATTACTTTCTAGGGAATACTTTCGCAATTGCTGTTTCAATTTTTAAGGCAACCAAATATCGCGTGGATCCGAGAGGAAAAGTCGAGAAAGATACGATAAAGAGACTACCGTACTTATATACGTGGACGCCAAATATTTGACATAAGATTTAATAAATTTTCTCGTTCGAGCGTTTTATAATATCAGATTAAACTACGAATTTACGAATGGGAAGTTGAAAGCGCTTTGAGATTAAGTTGTTAAATAAACGTCTCGTGTATTCATACGTATTTTATTTAACAATATATCGCAAGGAGATGACCTCTTTATCGTATTATTACTGCATTATCCGCAGGGAGCGTAATTTTCATACGAGCGTTCGTAAAAGCTGTATTTCAGCCGACGACCCTTTTTCGTTAACGAAATTTATCGTTTTATAAGTGGGAGTTAACCGGGCTTCTATGACGGCGTGTCGCAATCGATCTTTTTATGTCGTTCATTTCTTCGAACGTTGATTAAAACCGACAAATATTCGCGTAATTTCCGCTGACGCGCAAGTCAAAATTCATATACCTGTTCTCCATTGTTATTATTCCCGCAAAAACACTACGATGTTTTATTTGCAACATTTCCCGTTAAATTGCAATTGATCGCTACGTTCGCCGCTCTTGCATCGCTAATGTTGAGAATATTCGGAAAATTCGCAAAATTTAACGGTCTAACGAGGAAATGGTATATATTAATGTGAAAAGGACAAGTCTAAAGAAAACTCATTATTATTTTCTTAAACTACTTGCACAGGACTTTCAGTTATATTAAGCACTGCACTTGTTACGACATTTGCATAATTTAATTTCGAATACAAAAGACGAAGAACTTATCCGTTATTCCGCCAAGATAATCGCGACAGTTTATCGTAAAGATGGAATTGAAGTTTGTTAATCTCTCTTCTTCAGTATGCAAGCATTTCGGATTCAATTTGTCCCGTTGAAAACAGTAATTTCATTTTTCTTTCAATTCCGATCGAACCGTGGAAATGCAGAACTTAGCCGTCTCGAATTCGTTGCATCCCCGGCCACTGATTTCCATAATCGTTCGAGGAAAGGAGATCATTTCTGCGCTTCGAACAACAGAGAAGAACTCCACGAGAATAGCCGCAAGGAAAATTTAATAAAGTGCTAAGTAGAAGAATGTCGACGAGACGTAGTCAAATAGTAGATGTAGTTAAACACGCAGCGAAAACGATAATAACGTGCACCATACTTCATATGTTGCGTTAACGTGCTGTATACTGTTAAATTCTATAGCAAATAGCAAATATTTCTGCGATCATTTGTCGCGAGACGGTTATAAAATTAACTCTATGGAATATGGAAATCAGGTTAGCGATCGTCCAATGGCTACACTTCGCTCGATGATTTTATTAAAATATTAACCCATTTGCATCCACGCGCCCGTTTCGCCGGTCTTCCCGCGTAGTAACGGTAGAATATAAAATAACGCGTACAAGGATAATTTGTTTGCCGCTTATGACAAACTATGTTGCATTACCGGTACGCGCTTGAATATCCCGCTGAAATATCAAAATGACCAACCAACCGTTTCCTCCTATAATTAAACGATGAAACTATTATCTTTCGTAATCCATTCAACGAAGCCTCTGAGTTGGAGAAACGTCGCGAGATATTGCTAGCTATTTAATTAGAGGACAAACCGAGAACAGTACAAAGGGGAGAAAAGAATTAAATCGACTGAAAAAAAGGAAACTACATTGTTCTTCTACTAATGTTGAAATTGGTACATACAAACTGTTACAAACTCGACAGAAAATTTTAATTCTCGCCTACTATCGTATCTAGAAGCTTTCCAAATGAATTCTTCCGTGTTACAGCAAACTTTCCTCGTGTTGTTCGTTAATTATAAGCCACGTACTTCCCAGTTGCTGCTAGCTTTTAAAATTCCTTGCGAACGCAACATATTCTCGCAGCAGGACGAACAATCGACACAGGGGTTCCGACAAGGCATCGTTCCGCGGTTATAAATTCGTGAATACGTAACTATCAGCAAGGACGTTGTTACACACGTCGGTTTCGTCATACATATTCATGGTGGTACGCGATGGTGTCTACGATATATAATGCCGCTGACCACCTTTTAATTTCGGTAGCCGCAGCATCCTGCATCTAAGTCCGATCTCTACGATCAGCCTTCGTAAACCGAGCCTTCGCGTGAGTGTAATTACAGACCGAGCATTGTTAACGTTTAATGACGATAATGATGATGACACGGCTAACGACATCCTTATCGGCGATGTGTCCATACGAAATACTCGTTAATTTGGAATACACGCAGGTAAAATGTCGGTTAAACGTTAGTCATCCTTTTTACATGATTCGTTTCTTCGCGTTAAATTAAGAGGTGCCAGGAATTTATGTATGGAAATGGTATACCTCATTTTGTCGCTGTTCTGATATAAGTTATGGCATAATGCAACGTGTTTAACGGTCCAATGTGTAGGGTCATTGAATCGCTTACATACAATCTCGATGGGGGCGATTCTTGATTAAAAAATAATATAAAAATATCAAGTAGTCGGAGTGATAGTTTTTCATCTTCAGTTTGCTAAAAAAGTTACGCGTTTAGAAAATTATCAATTTTGAGATATCTGTAGAGATTAACTCTACGAGAATTCTAACGGAGAGCTGTTTCAACTCTTTCTTACCGGCATAATTAGGCTTTTAACATTGATTTATACGAAAAAACGTTCGTAGAAAAAAGAAGGATCGTTGTTCTACACTTTACGTTCGACTATGTCCTTTTATGTAAAATCGCTGCCTATCCTGCTTCGCTACCGGTTCAATAATATCCCGATCTAATCAGTTGAACTCGATTACAATATCCGAAGCGCAACAAAAAAAAAAAGAAAAAAAGAAAGAAAAAGGAGAGAACTATGTAAATGCAGGAATTTTTATGGAAATATAATACATAGAGCACGTACGGGTTCATGCAATGATCTTCGATGTCCCAGAATCCGGACCATCGAAAAAATTATTCGTGAGCTACGTTCCGGTACGGATTTAATCCGAATTCAATGCGCGACTCGATGAAACGTAAGCTTCGACCAGGTCTGAACGAAGATTAACTCAAGAGTACACTCGAATAATATCAAGAGCGACCCAGTTTCCAGTCGAATCCGCTTTTCTTTTTCACAACGTCCGCGCGATTTGTATCTGACCGGGACAAATTAGACTAACTACGACTACGACGTAGTACACCTTGTCGTGAATATTTCATCGGTCAACGGACATAAAGATGAATCCTTGTGTGTGTACGGGTAATTACTCTTCAATGAGAGTGCCATATAAGAAGTGTGTAACAATAATGCCGTGTTCTCGCGCGATAATTTATCATTTAATACGATCGCTGCGTCGTAGGCAGAATGTACGCGATGATAGTAAAGATAACATTGAACGTGAAAAGCGCTATTGTAAAAGAATGTTAAAGGTATCTATAGTGAGCGACGACAAACTTAGGTGTGAGAAAGAGGCGGGAAAATGCGTTGAAAAGGAGAAAGATGAATACAAGAGACGCGAAAGAGGAACGAACAAAAATGGTGAAGGGGCAGTCGCTTGTTTTCCAGGCTGCAGCGTGAAAATTAATTTCCCGTCGCTCGTAAAACTGCCGTAAATCCGAAATCACGCGTGTGATAGGCAAAAATGGTGGAACTATAGCGAGGGATGATTTCGATCGTGGTTGGTCACGGTACGGATAACGACCGAATTATCAATAGCTCGAAAATCGACAACGCCAGGAATCTTGTTTAATATCTGGCACGTCAGCTGCAGTTGGGTTTCAACATCCGTTATTTGTCTTTTTTCACTTCCTCTCATCCCCTATTCGTCTTTGTTACTCTGTCTCTTTTCCATTCTCGCGATATCTCTGTAAAGCGAAGGATTCGAAATTTTTCCGTGGAAGTTCGTCCCCGCGATCTTCCATCGTCTCAAAGTCCTTTTTTCCTGCTTCCGTCTTCATTCTCGTTCTTCTTCCTCGTCTTTTGGTTCTCCATCTGGCAGATGGAGAAGTCTCATGTCGAAACGATTCTCTTTCGCTGATTCTCTACGGTGGTATTAAATTCCTGTGTGACGAGCAGCAACATTCGAATGAATTACCGACATCTCAATTTTCCACGTTTGTCCTTGTCATTCGTTTGACGTGGTTAATTAAAACAAGCAAATGGAATGGAGTAGAACGTACAGATAGATATCTAAATGTTATTCAAGAAAAATAGCATAGAGAACGTGTTGCGCGATATTTAAATTTTGAAAAATCCACTCTTCTGAAAAGAAAAGTCACGAATCGACTCGACCAAAAATATCACGGCGCGTTACAATAGCGCGAGTGTGGTTCCTCCGTTGTTACCAGAAGTGGTAAACAAGCATCTGGCGACTTTTACTCTCCGCTTCTGACTGTATCGCATACGCGGCTTACATACTTCGTAAATCGTAAATGCAGGGATCGTAACGCAAGCGTAAAGCAACGAAGAAGCGCAAGCGTATTTCACGGGCGTGCGAGCTGTTTTACAACGCACCGTGAAACGAACTAGCGAATGGATTTTGCGAGAAACGAGAACAAGCAGGATCGGGGCTTGGCGTGTCGTAAAAGCGGAAGTAAAGAGTCGTAGGTTGAAATATTGCGAATCTCATTGTTTAAAAAGTGTGGCCGGCACACCGCCGACAGGCACGGAAACGGTGCTCGAACTTTCACCCGCGAAACTTTCGAATTGTCGACCGAACGGGATGTCGAAAATTTCACAATGTCACGTCGACAGACGAACTGCGTCGTCGAAATGTGTTGAAGTAAGGATCGGCGGAATAGTTGTAGCTGTACATTCTAACCCGACGATTAATTTTGTTGTAGAACTTTTTACAACGCAGTAACGTCCCGCGATATAACCGGCGAATAAAGTTGCTTGCGTGTCATGAATAGCCGAGACTAGCCGCGCACGCCTGTCGTTTCACGATACTTCGAGATCTTGCTGAAAGGAAAGGGCTGCTTTTATTGTCGTCCTTCAATCGTCCAGTGATCTACGGGGTGTGAAGAAAATCGAGATTCGTCTTGCACGGATTGAGATGCGGTAGTTGGTGACGAGGAGAGCAGGAGATAGTAGGAGATAGAGAATTTTGTATGAAGCTGTGATCGTAGGAAACTGAGTATAATAATTGGCGAATCGAACGTGTCCGATTGTAGAGAAATTCGTATTTGAAAAATATTTCACTTGGAAAATTGAAGCTTTCATGCAGGCAGCAGAAATAAAATGTATTGTATGTACGTGGAAGACTGAAGTTAGTGTGATAATTAATGAAGTTTAAACATAGTCAGAACTGAATATAGGAGCGTAGAAACTGGAAATGGGACTGGTTATTCGTTAAACTAATTATTCGGTAAATGTAAAGAATAATGGAATTTTTTCAATGAAATTTGTACTTTTATGACATTATATTCTCTCTAAAAATTACCAAATCTGGATTTGAGAAATCTGATTATAAATCCGCACTGTATTTGCAGTTGAAATAGGGTACTAGAAATTCACGATTTCATCGAATCAAGAGAATTCCGTCTCACCCTGTAGAGAGGACAGTATACATGCATTTCATCATTCTGGAATTGAAGTTCCTACATCGGTCGAACCTAGAATCCTTCGAAATCCCTTCACTGGGGAACCCTGGAGATACCCGTACTTTTATCATAGTAAATTTTACAGTCAATTCAGTCAGATATGAAGAACATTTTTATGATCCTTTTTTATGCCTGATGAAAAGCGATATCGTAACGCGAAATTTTGGAGAAAAGTCTTTCGTATCCAGACAATAAGAAATTACCCGATTCTTTAAACTAATCGAGTTCTTTTTCGATTCTTTGCTACGAAATGAAAACAGGACAAAGAGACAGAGAAAGAGGATAATTGCATTGATTCGATATTCTCGTCACGTTGAACATTATTTTTCTGTCGTACGGAATTTTCTCTTTGAAATTCGCCCGCCAGCCTTAGTAAATTACCCCCACGTCGACGACTAATCATGTCGTCGAACGTTCGCGAGCGACCATGGTCGCGAAACTTTTCCGGAAATGTTGCGAACGAGGTCCGATGCGAAGTGGCGAAACGACGGGCGGTGGAATTCATCCCACGACGCGACAACTTTTTCGTGGACGATGTCCAGATGCTAAACGACCAACAGATTCTTTTCACGGCACCACAACTTTTTTTACAAATAACCGACGTCCATAATTTCCAACTTTTGTAAATAATTTGTTCCCTGTGCGTGTTTCCTTGGATTAATAAACGACCGTTGTCGTTCATTATGGGTTGGTGGAATTTTTATAACAGGGATAAACGTGAATTGTATTTCTGATGATTCCTTTTCTATTGGGATATTAAACCTATACAAATGAGAAGACTAGAAGGAATTAATTTAAATGTACCAACAAAAATTCAAATGTTTTTTATTCGTTAGTCCTCGACAAACCTTTTCTTTGATGCCAAACAACGATACCCTTGGCAATTCTTTTGCAAATGACCACGCGGTGTTTTGACATCCATAAATAATTCCTAAGGGAGAGAGCAGAGACATTCTGCGATATCGGTCGGGAACTTGCCACCCTTGCTTGAGTGAGAGGTTTGGTGACGAGTTGCGGGTCCACTGCGAAACTTTTGCGCGCCCCTAGGAACGGATTTACGCTGGAAAAGTGTGAGTGAAACGTAACTTTGCCGAGAACTTTTCCCAGAGCCGAACGCGTAAGGCGCAAAAGGAAATACAGAGAGTTGAACAGTGTACCATTCCGCTATTCTCGAAACTTCTACAGACCCTATTGTTCTAGGCTGTTATTGGCTGCAGCCGCGTATAAACACGGCCGAAATAACTTATTCTTTTCGATATCGCATTGTGCTGGTAGAATTATGATTATTGAAATATCTCGAGAAAAAAGACGAGGAAACTCTTTACAGTGGTAGCTTTCAATGACGCGGTGAATTACTGTTCGTTTTTAATGAACTCATAACTAGAAATGCAATACGGTCGACGTATGTTAATAAAATTTCACGTTAAATTTTCTAACGCCATAATTGGTGTCGGAGATACATATTTCGTTGGCAACAAGGTAATCGTGCTATCGTACGTTGTCCGAATCGTAAACTGTATTTTCACAATTGTGGACTGTAAACGATGGTTTGCACGCCGTTCCCTATTAATTAGGCGTTATTGCCAGGCATATTTTTCGAGTTCATCGGATATTCGATTCGCGCAGCGCCGATCCGACATTTTTAATCGCAATCATAAATTTCTCAACTTCGGTTATCGCGTAAACACGCTTTTTAATTACATCCATGTCGCTCGGTTTCTCCGCTATACACCGTCACAGTGGTGCACTTTTTTCATATTTGTTTTCACCGTCGCTTAGTATCAACGAATTTCAGTAATTTATTATAACTCCCAGCAAATTCCGGTTAACTGCATTGGCCTCGAAATTACATTCCGCTCAAAATTTGTTCCGCGCTGAAGCGTCAACCTGTTTAACATCAAACAAAATTTGAAATGAATTTCGGCGTCCCATCCTCATTCGCCCCGCTTGTTCCGTCTGCATATCCCAGTCGAACAATTGCTCTAAAACGACGTATTTACGTGTGAATAGAACTGCTTATTCAAACTCGCGTAGCTGCTAGGAATGAACTGAAACAAATGAACGTTGGTAGTATCGCGATTCTCTGCTGGACGTTGAACATTCAATATTTATTAAAGCAGTAATAAAACCCTGTACCGATATCCGTAAACAGCTTTAACCTGTAAAGTTCGTGTCTTCGCCAATAAACGGTCGAACGATTCTTCGTCGGAGTCCAACATCGTATTAACCGAATCATTAACGCTTCAATACGAATCAATACGAACGTTCGAGTTAGCCGCGACTCATCGGCCAATCGATGGAGCATCCGGATGGAAAAGACAACCTTGAAAATGCTTTGTGCCCAGGAAACGTTCGGCTCATGGCCAGACAGATCGATAAGTCGTAATTTAATTGCGAACACCGGGACGTCGGTGACGGTATTTATTGCCAGGGAGCAAGTACCGAAATAATTTGTAGCGGTACGTGCTTATGCGCCAGTAAATTATCAATTAAGCTCATAACAAATCGGCCGACCACGGCCGTTGCTAGTGAGTTCAGCCGCAGGACCACGATAATTTCCCCTGTTCGAACTGCGAACCACTGCGAGAGGTTCGATGCCGGCATATCAAGTGCGAGCGTAATTAACGAGCCGTAGCTGCTTATCAGAAATTATTTTAATCCTCCATTACGCGAAGCCTCTTTCTACGATCAAATCGGATATTGTGCGTACTGAATATACGATCGGATTTCTACTGATTCGCTCGATATATTTACTCGTAGAGTATTCACTGGATGAATGTCTCCTGCTATTGATCACTGATGTCGATGATTAAATGACTCTGATATTTTCTTTACAATTTCCATAATGGTTGAACGTATGGTCGTTTTAAATTTTCACTCAGATAATTTGAAATATCTCGATATTATGATACTTCATTAAGATACCATTAAAATACAAATAAATGCATAATTAATTATTAAAAATTTCTTATTTGTCCCATGAAATTTTGTCTACGATTGATAATTAAGAGCAGTACTTGCAGTTAACTTAAAAACAGCGTCGAAATGGCATCGATGTAACTTTGGAATATCGCGGCATTATCTCTACATATTACAGAAACTCGAAGGAAGGGAGAAGTTAATAACAGTTTCTCTGTCATCTGTATCGTTCCTCTCTTATCGTTTTGTCATTATAGTTCTGTGGCTTAAAACTTTGCTCCCGGCAAAAGTTACAGAGGCTTCTTGGTCATTGCCGTGAAAGATGAAGTTCATGGTTCAGGAACGGGGAATGAATTTCCAGACGAGTGCTGGATGGATTTGAATGAGTTTGCGATAACTTCCTGCAACTGCGATCTTGTTAGTTTCTATCTTCCTCAGCTCAAATTTCTCAGCAGGCAAAATGAAAAGTTTGCAAATTCCACAAACTTTTTTTTAGCTGTATATTATTCATCGAATTTGCACTTTACCTTTCGGTTCCTATTTTTATTATTAAAAAGGTTCAAACGCAGTTTTTAAGACGCTGGAGAAATTCACATGGTAAATCGAGCACGGAGGTGAAATACGATCGATAAGTTCGGTGATTTTTGACAGCTGTGGTTTCAAGTCGAATAATAAGGACAGCCGTTCAACGTTCAAAGAACGTTTGCGGATATCGTGATACGTCTACTAGGTCGATCCGTAGTTTATTTCAATTTAAGTCCTCTCGTTTGGCAAACGTATCTGAGATCCGTTTAACTCATTACGATTCGCGATATCGTGGATTCCTGTCCTCACGATAGGTTCCATTCTAATTCCCCGACTACCGTTCGTACATTCTGTGGCTACGTCGTCAACCACCGAGGACTTCGCATCGTGCGCTCGAGCAGTTCGTGGCGTGCTACGTATTTTCAGACCATTATCTCCCCTTGACTGTTTTCGAACTCTCTCGGTCGGTTGGCTGGTTCGTTTTCGAGTACGCGCGATCAGCTGTAGCATATCGCCGTGAAATCGAAATTCCTTCTCGTTTCTGCTTTCATAGTGACACGTGTAAGTCGACGAACGAGCTGCAGCTCGGTTGAAACGCGGCCGTAAAACGCTCAACAGTGGAGGAATTTGCAGTGCTACAGTGGCACGCTGAATTCTGGACTGATTGAACCGGATAGCGACGACAAACTGCGTCGCGTGAACTCGTTTGTAGCACGTGTCGACGAACCGCCAACCGTTGCGACGCAATAGAATTTTTTAGAAATTTCCTATCTGATGAAATCCGTGAGTGTGGTCGGAACTTTAATGAAGCAATTGGTTTATGAGAAACGTTATTGCATTTCATATTTACAAAATAGAAATAATTTAGCTGAATTTGTTTAGCGAATTAATGTTATCAGCAAAATTTCAGAAGCAATTTTCTGAAATAGTAGCTGCGACATAATATTATTAGTGGATAAATTATTGTGCAAAAGGACATTATTATAAACATCGTATTTGTAAAATCACATAGCCACTCGAGTCAACGAATACACGTTCGACCCGCAACCGTAACCTCCGCGCTGATTACACGGGGAGTAAAAGAGCATTTACAGTTTTACTGCATAATTGCAGGATGATATTACAGGAGCTGGGTAAATGTACTAATTTAATTATTCCGTAGCCGAATGGGAAAGTAGACGACGGTGTTATTCTAAGTAGAAGCATTATACAGGGCTACCTGCCGTTGTAGTCCCAGGAAATTACATTCATAATGCATCCCCGTGCTCTGATGTCGTGAATCGCATGCAAGTGGACGCAAAAGGCACGAAGCCACACGCATATCGCGACAATGCATTCGGACAGAAATGCGTATGATCATGCAACGAAGATGATATTCAGTCAGTGAAAAGGGAAACGTATAGTCAGACGTGCGGTCACCCATTGCCTTAATGGTAGAACTTGGCATACAACCATTTTTTCTCCTCTTTACTATTTCTTTTTCGTTATTCTGTTTTCCCGATATCCTTACTATTAGAACATTAATATTATATAATACTACGTTTTAGTGATAATAAATTACAGATATTATTTACTTTTCTCTCATCTACCTTTCTCTCTCGTTCTATTTTTTTTTTTTTGCTTACTATTACAAAAGCACAGAATAATATAATAGATGTGAATAATTATTACATTTATCTACTAATTTGTATTACACGTTATGAACATCATCCAGAAGGTGATTCTAATTTCTTGAATAAATGTCTTAAAAGATCTTAATTGTTGCTTGATCAAACGTGAGAATGGTGGAATTTAAATTAGTCGGGGGTTCGGAAATTCTGGGAGGTGTGCCAATAATCGTGCAAGCTGGTTCCTGCCACTCGCGTGGAGCGTTGCGATAGGAAACCGGTATCCTACATTTGGGACACGCGTGAGCCACATACCTATTATTTCGGGCCGAAAAGTCATTGGTTGGCAACAGTTGCACGATTTACAGCGCTTCGTGAGGTCTGTACTTTACAGGTCTTACAATGCTGACAAGAGTGATGAAAGCTGAAGAGGAGAGGAACTTCACCAGCTTTTTACAGTTTCGTATATACAAAGTTCATCAATTACGCGAGAACGGTTTTACGTTTCTTTGGTACCGTGCTTCGATACAAAGTTCTCTGCGAAACTGATATATTCCACGAAAAGTGTTTTTTACTCGAACAGTGTTTTAGGGAGATCCGATTACATCGATAAAGGAAAATTCTCTTGTACATGAAAGATATACCGAATTTGGTAACAAGAGAGAAACGATAACATTACATTACATTACATTTGTACAATAAACGATTTGAAATTTATCGCAAAATAGGTTTCTTTGTTGAGATAGCGAAAAAAATTAATATTTCCGATATGATTGACGAAGTTCAAATATCGCGATGGATATTTATTAAACGAAAATAATATTCAATGATACATGTCAATTTTTTATAAGATTCCCGATACTGACATAATTACTTCACGCTACAAATCAACATAATATTACTTATTCGAAATATTACGAACAATTTTTTGTGACACGCAGATCTCATTTTTCTCATTTTTTGCTAAAGTAACAAATTCGGAGACATCTATAGTCTGCTCATCTGTCTATTTTGCCACGATGCTTTAAACGACAAGCGACAGCGTGATCAGAAAAATACATCTCGCGTCTCAAGGATCTCGACAAGTGGTAAAGTCGTCTTAACAACGAGAGTTTCGTATGGCAAGAAACGTAAAACGCATTTGCAGGCTTCAAAAGTTCCGTTTGCATTCCCAACTCCGTCTGCCGTTAAGATCCCCCAGACTTGAAGCGCATAATCCTTTTTAATGGTAGGGCCTAGATATTCATACAGTGAACGTGGGGTGCTTTCGGAAAGAGGATCCCTTTTATTTTGCAAAGTAGTTAAATTCATGGGGAAGTTTCCCCCGCGAGGAAATGTGTGTAATTTTTACTTTGAAAAAAAGAAAGAAAAAAAGAAACACGTTAATTCCTAAAATTTTGCGTAATTGTAGAACATCAAGAGACTGTCGGCGAAAGAGAGAAAAAGAGAGGAAAATACACATGGTTCGACTACGTAGAGAGACGACACCGTTTTTCGACATCGCGTACAAATGTACCTAGGTCATCCTTTTTCCAGAAGGGTCATGAATAATTCGACCGAACGATCTCGCGAATAGGTTGGTCCGTCAAAATAAATAATGCGGTGTAAATTGATACTCGCAGTGTCGAATTGATAAATAATCAATCGTGGAGTATCATATCGTTGGATCGACGCAAATCGTCGTGTCAAAAACACGAGGCGCCAGGACGCTTGCACCGGTGACTCGGCAATGGCGACAGCTGCCAACAGCACGGTCGATTTTACATTTCGGAGACGCATCGTGAAACGATGGATGTGTTTCTACGTTTTTCACAGTATCAAAAAAAAAAGAGAGAAAGACAAAAGAAATAAAAAAGAAAAGAAAGAAGAAAAAACCAGAGCTAGTAAAAATGGTAGCGTCGAAATATTTCCTGTGCGGCGGAAAGTTAGAAGATTGTAAATATTCCTGTCTATCGTAAATACGATGGATTTTCTTTTTTTCTTCTTGAAAATCGAACGAACAACAGTGCATCACGTAACATCACGTAGATAAGCAAAAATGGATACGAACATGGCAGATTTCTCTGTGTGAAATTTCGCATAAAATCCACGCTTGGTGTCTGTGCTAAGGCAAACGCAATTTCTACCAAATGTATAACGAAACGGTGCCATTTTTTTCAAAGCCATACCGGCTCGACCCAAACTAAAAATTTTCACGTTTTGGGAGAGCGACTCGTTGATGGGGCGGCTGTGAAGCATCGCTTTCTCCACCATGGAATTTATATTCTAAAGACTGTTCGAGGTGAAACGACGTCGGGGCGTCGGCGTCTGACTTCAGCTTGACCCAGCTTCCGGCCTTCTGCAGAGCCACTTACAAGACTGGCACGTCTGACTGCAGGGGAAGTCCTCTCCACTGCTTACCAACTTGTTCCAGGAATGTGCGTCGATTTCTTCGCCCGTTCTAATTTTAGAACTCTACACTCACGGCGAAAGCCCATTTCCTGGCTGTATTCCGCCAACCACCCCGGTCCGAGCATCTGTACTCGACCGTCTAAAGGGGTAACTATCCTCTGGCCATGCTGCCATTTTGAAACGGTCAGGTAGAACATAAGAGAAACCGGACAGTTAGGTGGCAAATACATGAATGCGGGATGAGTTGGGTTTCGTGGTGTCGCGTACGAACTCCTCTACGACGTCGTTGAATCTTTATGAAAATGGAACTTGTGTTTGCCAATATTACTGGCCTCTATGAGCGAACGCGAGTCCATGAGTGTGCGCGTCCAGAGGAAAGTGGGTCGGGTTTATTCTATAAAAGTCGATAGTCGGCCGTGTGCTAGACGGTCAATTTGAAATTGATATTTTCGCATACGCTACCGCTGTTCGTTCCTTCGTTATGTTCCTCTCTTTCTATTTATCTACTTTTGTTATAGATCTTTTTTCCGCTGTTACTCATCTTCTTTTTGTATCTGAAAATAAAGGAGCGAAGCTATACGCTGGCCAGCGGCGAACAGAGTACCCGAATACGGAATGAAAATTTCATTTGGCGCAACGATAATAGAAAGAATGTTTGAAGTTACTCGTATATGGACAAATAGACTGATGTAGTTACGCGAACGAACAGTAGGTAAAAATTTAAATTTTTTACACAACCTATATCGAAACGTACTGATGTATTTTGTTCGATATTGATTCTTGTGTTTTCGATGCGTACTGTAAACAAGTTTTACTTGCTTCTTGAAAATATTTTCATGTATTATTTATTGTTCACGACGTCGAGTATAACGATATCCAAATAAGAACGCATATAAAGATTTTTCTTCAACAGAGGAACTAAATTGATAACGAGAACACACGCGTATTTTTTAAAAATTTGCAAGAAGAACATTAGCCCGGTGTTTCGATTACGCAATTAACCTACGAAACGAACTTTCTTGTGACGTCTTTGTAAAACAAATTCTCCTTCATCGCCGTAGTACAAGAGACAAGGCTATCCGAAATTTAATGGACGAGTCAAGTACAAAGTGACGTTGCTCGAAAAAAAGTTTGATTCGAAAAAACATCAGGTCCCCCCGGCTTCTTCGTTAAGGTTTAAAAACTTTTCTAACCCCAGCGGCCCACCCCTCGGTGTAATTAGTTCTCCCTTCGGCTTAAAGCGGCGCTGTCGAATCGTTCGCTACCTCCAGCCAGCTATGATCCAAAATAAAAAAAAAGAATTTAGGTCACTAAAGATAAGACGCCCTACCCATTTTTACCCTCCCATCCACCTTCTTTTTCACCCTCTTCTCTACCTGCCTTGTGGCTGCGTCGAAGTTCTTTTTGAGGGGATCTCGCGGAACGTTTGCGTACGACTGCCTCCACTTTGTCAGAAGTTGTGTCGATAGGGTCGGAAGTTTCACGAGAAATTTCGACATAGAAGCAAGGAGAAGGGAGAAAGGCACATAAATTGGACCGGACCCAACGATGAAAGCCAGTCGGACGAGAAAGGGAATCCTCAATGTTCGCTCCGATTTTAAATAATTCATCTTTCCTTAACAAATGGATTGGAAAGTAGTACGATACCTACGTATGCAGTCAAACATATCGAATTCTAGCGAATTATTAATTCAACGAGAGAAAAGAAAGCAACTTCGTGCACTGTTTTTTTGTTTCTAATACTTGGAAAGATTCGAAACTTGACAAAGAATTATGAATTAGTTCGTACATGCCAATTTGCGTAACATCGTTATTTACGTTTTAGTAACTATAAATTTACAATTTCTCCGTGACAAATAACAGTTCTGAAATGGCAGTTCTTTTGTGCAATTTACCTCGGCGCATACGACAAGAATAGTCTGGCAAGTAGAATAAGACCTATATTGTGAAACAAATGAATGGCTGCTGCACGTCCAGATAAGTAGAATCAACCACAGGTCAGCCAGACAAATGGACAAAGTTCGTATGTCATCGTAGAAGTAGTACTACTATTGGTGCAATATGCGGTCAGACCAGTAGTATACACGTACGTATGTATAGCGTGACACGTGCTTTGACACGTAGAAGTACATTCTACACAGTGACAGAAGTAGTATAAGCACGGTATTGTGTCGGACACGGAGAACAGAAATTTGTTCAATATTGATAAAACATCTTCTTTCGAAATAATTGTTAGCCAACTAACATCGATAGGAATATCCCATTTGTATCGGGAGTAGATGTTTATTTAATTTCTTTCTCGGCTTCTGGTAAATATTGAAACACGGGACTTTTTAACGTCACGTTGTCCTTTTGCGTTCGTTCGTTCGTATATGAGCGTCGAAACGACGGCGTATGGCGTTTCGCGCAATTTTCCGTAGAAATCCCGAGAAGTGTCCACCGAGGACGATCGATTTCAATCTCGGGTCGTTGTGTTTTCACCCTCGAAATCCGAAACGCGCGCGAAATTTCAATAAAACGACCGAGATCGTAGAAAGCGCTCGGGGACAAAGGAAATTTGCGCGAGCCCCCCGTATCGAGTTTGTGTAAACGCAGGAAAAAAGTAAAACGCGGCAGGCTTTACAGGGTCACGGGGAAATACGTGGATATATAGAGGCTCGGAGATATAGAGGAAAAGAAGGAGACATGGAGGAGAGCCATTCGCTATAGAGGTTGCAATTTCACGCGACCCGGAAATTGTGCTGGTCTGTACAAGTTTGTTTGGAATGCACGGAACCGTCCTGTTTTCGCGAATAGAGTTGCATGCCCATCGTGATTCGTCAACCACGTCAATTACTCAGTCGTGTTTTCAATTCGTCTCTTATTCCATATTCTTCACGTGCTCGTAAAACACGCTCAAATCTTGTCCATCATAACGAGAAAATCAGACGATAGCAAAGTTTGATTACGACTGTATAGCGAGATATCAGTAACTAACGCCACGAGTTTTCTAGCTTTGTCAATTAAAACGATGCGACACAGTGATGATCGAACGAGAACAGTTTGAATTTTAATTTACTTTATATATTTCTAAAAGATGATTCTGCGAATAGTGCTATTTGCAGGAGCACGAGTTTGATAATAGAAAGTTTCGAACATTTTCCCAATCAAATCTCAAAAAAAGAAAAAAGGAGAAAAACAAATGAAAATCGATACAATTATGCTTCAGGATCGGAATGGGTTTCCTTCATATTTTCAATAAATACAATAAAAATATGAAAATAGACTAGAACAATATAATTCCGTAACAGGATATTTTTCTACGGATAGATTCAACGAGATTTTCTTTTCTTTTCTCCATTTCATCGTTTTTCTCCCGACAGTTTCCGTATCTCCCTATTCGTTTTCCTATGGTGGTGGAGAACAGCCGCGACGAATGCAAGCAGGACACTAAGTATGCATAGCCCGGTTTCTGGGCTGGAATACGCGTTCGGACTTCACCTCCGGTTCGTAACTAGTTGGCACCGAGCCATGCATAGAGGCGCACGCTAATAGGTGTAGCAGCTTCGGCGGTCGCTAATATTCAGCAAGCTGACAAATGCTTTAATACCTGCCATCGGCAATACTTGCGAACCTTCACCTCGTTACTACACCTTACCTTCTTCGACCGAGACTGTGCTCGAGTTCTTTCGCCGCTGTTACTTCCTGCCATCCTCTTCCACTCTCCCTCCTGACTCCTAGCTTATCGACAGGCCAACGGAGCTTGCTTTTCAACCGGCCCAGAAGGAAACGATAAGTTTCCCTGGCTGGGCGTAACTTCATAATTGGGATTGTGAATCTCTCGAGGATGTTGGAACGATGGCGAGGATACTTTACAATATCTACGCGTGTATATGTATGACTGTAATTAAATTAAGCAGGGAGAAAGAATTATCGACGAAGAAATGTCTACGACACAGTTTTGCGACAGCGTGAGTCGCGAGATCAAAATAGACCGGGTCGATTTTGGAAGCTGGATTGAATACTTTGAAAGGAGATAGATAAGAGGTCGACCAGAAAAGTTAATCTGCTGCACTGGCACGAATTTCTCGTGTTTTCTGTTTGCTTTCATCCTGTGTAAATATTAATCTAGGACTACTAACCTTCAGCGTGTGTTCCTAAATGTAATTATACGTAGATAATTATAATTAAAGTGTTATGATAAATATATATAAGTAACTATAAATAAATTTTCTTAGGAAAACTCAATATTAATAATGTCAAAAGCACGTGCAAGCTTTTAGTAATTGCAAAAATGAAATATTTGGAACCCGTTATTTTGACGAATCTGATAGCTCTAGCGCTGAAGTTTTTGTCGGGTATATGATGAATACCGCGACGAATGATTTTCGAGATGCTTTTTTGTTTCCACCAGTTTAAAGAGGATTCGGAAGAAAGATTTTTAACAATCGTGATTAATGTACAATGCAAGTAGATATACCGTTAATTTGTTAGAGTACTCTGGTTGTGTATCGTGGATATATATGACGGACGCTGTGATTGTTTTAATTATTCTGTTCGGAAATCAAACTACAAGAGTTTCAAAACTGTAAAACTGTAAATGGAGTGCACGGAAAGGTAACTTTTATTTCACAATCCCTAGCAAGCTTTTATTTGATTATTGTATACGATATTCGATCACAGCATACACTCGTGTATGATAAGTTATAAAAACCAATGAATAAAAATAGACGAAATCGGTATCTTGTGTATCTTGCATTCAGTTATTTGTACTTCTACAACGAAGCACTTACATATAAAGGTAATAACACGAATAAAAAGTAGTACCCTGAACCCCTGTTACTTAGAGACAAATTTCTAATACATTGCCTTTCTTCATACACGTTATTCAACTTGGATTCTAAACATAAACTTCGAAACATTGGCGTTAAATTTACCAGGGAATGAAGGAGCCCGTATCCATGGCTTCCTCTGTTACAGATTGTTACTTCGAATCCTGTGAAAAATGCCGGGCGCTATTTTTCAGGATTAGCTCGCCTGACAACGGATAGTAGGTGAAAGTAAAGGAGAAGGAAGAGAGGTTTCAAGGAACGCGGGCCGAACAAAAGATGAAATACGAGATAGATAAATAAAAAGACAGACACGGTATGTTATTACTAAGACGCAAATCTATCTTGGCATTTATAATTTTATCGCACTTGTGTATAATTAAATAGAACTTTTTAGATGTCAAACAATCTCGATAGAAATTACACTGGCCGTTTTTTTTCTGACTTACATTTTTAATCTCGTAATCTTCGCTTAACTCGTATTAGCTTGATGTATAAGAAATATTCTTTCCTCAAATAAGAATTTAAACGCGCGTAATTTCTTCAAAATATCGTATCTGACGTAAAAAAACCTTTCGACGCCGTTAGTTTAGACTTATCTTATATCTTGCCTGTATTATTGCGACCACTAAGAAACTAGAGAGAAATTCTTAACAATAAGATAAATTCTTAAGATAAGATATAAAAATGACTCTATAAAATGAAATAATGGTATAATTAGAAGCGAATGGAACGACCGCGGGGATATCTGTATGCTCGATCGGATATGGGGCAATGAAAAAAGCAGTACAGAATAGAGTAAAGGGGGACGACGTCAGGGCAACGGGAAAAGAGGGTGGAAGATTTACAGAAAGGTACGTTACGATGAAAATAGAGAAGTCTTTATGGCGAGACATAACTCATGCCTCTTATTGAAACTTCCGCTTGGGAATGGATTAAGACGGCTCCTACGAAATTTGTCGAAATTTCCGACTCGTGTAATTTATTCTCAGCCCAATTCCACCTCTGGAAAACCTACGTCCATTTCACCACTTTCCCCCTCTATCTTTCTGATTGCTCTAAAATGTAATAAAACCATTGTGATAAGTCACGTAGTTTTCCTATCGTGGATTTGCAAGGTATAGTACTTTTCATTCAATAATCCTTCCATATTACACATTTCGTCTTCATTACTATTACATATCTTATATGCATATCGCGGCAACATTGTCCTAACAGCTTCCATTCTACGTTTGACTTACGTAAGTTCTTCTAACTACGAGGGGAAGCGGGAACGTTGCTCGTCCCGCGAATATTCTCACGGTCGGGTCATAAAGCGCGTATAGTTTGTTTCGTAATCCATGCGCGACAGTGAAACTCCCAGTCTATGAGCGGCTGTATCGCCTGCATGCAATCATAGCGGATGTTGTTATTTACTTTACATCCAGTTTGTGCAATCTCTATCGCGTAAACACGCGTAGATATACAGGGATACAAGTGGGAGAGGAAAAGCTGAGGGAAGGGGTGAGGATGGGGACGTATGCTTCATGCATATTCCGCGACTCCATCGTTATCGTTAAATGGAACGCGGAAATCAGTCGCGAAGCTATCGAATAAACGTTTCCCATTTATCTTAATTAATCGCGAATCGCGTAGAGATGCGTTTGTTTTTCGTTTTTGATCAAAGAAATGTAACGCGTGCGTATTTAAAACGTGAAAACTACTTTTCAAGAATTATAACATCTGCACGGGTAATATTCGATAAAAGGGAATTCGTTTGGAGATGATACATTGGAAAATTCAATATGCTCCGATGCCAAATTCTTCCGAAGTCGGCCATACGTTTCTTGATTATGTATGTACGTCACACACGTACCGCTATTCGTCTGTCTACCATCTAATATCGTCGAGGATTTGCAGCCGTATCGTGTCACGTTTTTCATGCGCGCATATCTGCCCTCTCACCTTCAATTCGAACGATATTATAATATTTGCACACGCTGCTGGTAGGGGAAACATTTGTGATATTCTTTTACATTGATACAGTTTGAACAACTTAAATCTTATTTCGAAAGTTCAAGGGATTAGCAGTATAGGAACAAAATGACAATTATATCTATATAGGACTTGACAAACAAGCGAATTGTAATAATATTCCTGGACACTGTATGAATTTGCATCAATATTGTTACGACGGGCGACGCTCTACCTAGACCAGGCCACACACCGCGGGCAAGATAGGAACCACATGTCCGCTCATCCTTACTGCGTACCCTCGATAGTCTCAAGGACCCATCATAAATCTCAGGAATTTGCTAGCTAAGGTCCTTCAGACCGAACAAACATCTCTTTACTGAATCGTTTCTAAAGCTTATTGTTACTACGGGAAAGTTAGTTTTCTCACGTATGATGCTTCCCACTAGCAACTCTCTCTCGGGGGCGGTTAGCACCCTTCCTCACCAACCAACCTAGAACATTAACCAATTGACAGCGAAGTATTTCCCTCACTCTCCTAATGATACCTTGCCTTTGGCAAATCAGCTCTTTCTTATAGATTAGACCCACCCACGACTAGCTTTCCTCTGACACAGCATCGTCACTGTACCTCACTTATTCTTCCTCGTTAGTATAGTCAACATGCCATCACCGGGTTTCTATCCTTAAATCAATCACTTACTTAACTTGTACATACGCATCAGTGTAATTACCTTCTTTACAAAGTTGTTGGAATAAACATTAATTTATACCTGTAAATTCAGTATAACCTCAATTGAACCACTCCTATTATCGTAATAGAAATCAGAGGATCGACCAGTTCGTGACGTCGATTATCTAATCGTAACGGGAATTTACGACTCCCGTTGACGTGCTTTCTCGCGATCGCGTCTCTCCGCGAACGGTCGAAACAAATATACATTTTAAGTTTACAACAGGGAATGACGATATAGAGACACTAGAATCGCAGTACGCTAAACAAATACTTTAAAAATAATCCTGTACGCGATTAGCTAGTCATATTCCACTTGGACCAGCACGCAGTGAAATAAGCCCGTATGTGGTAAGACAACCGTGTTAGAAACCACTACAAGTCGAACAAACGCCAAAATTATTTGAAACAGAAACAAGTACCAAGCCGAGTATCGAACAAAAAGATTATTCTACATAAATAATACAGTTGTTCTTGGAAAAAAATTCCAATAATGAAAGATGAATTTAAATAGAAATGTTTTCGGTGTTGCATCAGAGATTTCCTCATTCACGTCTGCTTTCCATCTCTTTCATCTCGGCAGACGCTTTCTCCGCGCGCATACGTGCTCGCGAGGAACAGAGGGAAGGAAAAAGAAAGGAAACGGAGGTGCATTTCGGTACGGATATGAAATTGTGTGACGCTGCCGCGTGAACGACATGCTTGTCGTGTTTCCGCCACGTGACACTCATACTACGTCCTCGGTGTGCAGAAAGCCTTGAAAACCAAGAACCGTGCACTATCGAATTCCCCTGCGTGCGATTCTGCTTGGTTACATGTCTCCTCGTTCCTGTGTCTGGCCATAAGGTCGCGCATTTCCGTGTTGCTCGCGAGGTGCGCGCCTCTGTTTATAGCAAACGCGTCTACTTTCTCCGCTTTTCGCGTGTAAACGAGTGTAAAAATGAAACCAGCTAGGAATTTTATATTCCGTACACGCACGGAAGCTGGATCGGAGAGCGGGAATTTTTTCTCAGCATTTGAGAGTTTTCACGTGATTCGAGTGATTATCGAAAAAACCACGCTGTGCTTCGATAAAGCGAAATTTGGATGGAAATTAATAGATATAAAAATTTTTTAAAAATTAGTTGCGTAGCTAATGGTAGAATATACGATGCAACGAATCGTAAGACTATGGAAAAGTATGGCAATTGGACTGTGGTAGAAGACTATGGCATTTTTTGCGCGTGGCTGGAAAGTCAGCGACGCTGTATTTACTCTTTCTCGTGCTTCTGTATTACGTTTAATAATTACAACGGCTTATTCTACACCAACGATAATATAGTATAACGTAAAATTTTGCCTAGGTCTAACTAGGTTATTTTTTTGTTTCACGGTAGAGATGAGAACTATTTGCGCATAACGGAAGCGGTACTGTGTCGAGTACAGTATTTCACGGTAATAGTACGCATTGTATCAGTAACAATACCAAACTGTACCTGGCGAATACGCTAATCTACTGATTCAATGTCGTTATCAATCCTGGTAAAGCCCAACCGTAGCTGCGTAGGGTGGAACGGGAATGTGAGAATTAAATTTTGCACGCGCAGCCTATTTCCATTGCACATGAATGGAACTATATAGATAAGGCCGAAGACAGAGGAAGAAAAATGGTGTTGAGTCGGCAAGAAACTGCCTGGGTAAACAATACTGTTGCCTTGATTATCTGCTTGTACTGCCCCTATACATATTATACGGACGAACATTGTTATTTCTGAGTGTGCATACGAAATAACACGAAATTCTAACTTTCAGCTAAAATATTTATTATTACTTTGACTTCTATTACATACTTCGCCCAATTTGAATAAATTAACAAAGGATACGAATATCTCTGAAATAATTTGTGTTCTTCTAGACTGTACAACACAGTAAAGAGGAAACCACTTTAATAAATTTAAAAATATTATTTTATTAATTTCTTAATAAAGAATATAAAGAATGAATACTTCGATATAGTAATGTTCATATTGAAAAAAGAATAATTCATTGCAATTGAAATGTATTTAAGTATATAATTCTATAGACGATAACATGTGGCATAAATACAATTCAAATCTAACTTTACAAACTCGTCCAAATTGTTCATCCTTTCACATTAACGTACAACTCGTTAAACTCTTAGTAATTAATCTAAGCGATACGATATTTGCGACGAGGCGTGTGACTTGTGAGCTCGCATACCGATTGCCGATTTCTCATGGCTAGCTATTATATTACGCTGCTGTTGATCGTTCGACAGTTGCCATTATCATGTTCAGTACCTGTCGTAACAAATATATCTTATTTCGCGTAACGTTTCTACACTAAAAACCAAGTACTTACCAGCGCAGAATCTACGAAAACATAAGTAGCTTGAAACGAGGACCCACTAAATTCCCGAATTCATCATCTAAAGAGCGAGTCGACAATAGAGGAGCTTTAGTACGCGCGATTACAACACAACTGTCACGCATATGGTAAACAAGCAGTGAAACAGCTCATCGAGCGGGGAGAGTATGGTAGCACAAGAACCAACGTGGCGTCGCATCAGGGACAATATTTCACCGTGATATCAGGGAGGAACTTATAACACGCGTAACCATGCATTCTATATGTTGTTGCGCCGGTTCAATGTCATTATAAATCATGGCGTTGTGCGCGCGGGTAAGAATGCCGCTGGCGGAATTAAATTTCGTAGGGAGCAACGCGTTACCATTGTAAAGGAGTGACGGGGACGTGGTTAGAAAGCTACGAGACTGAAAGGCGGCGTGGCGCTGCGCGGCGGTGGAAAACAATGTTCCACGGCGTACATACATACACGCGAATCCCCTGTATAAACGTCTACGACGATAGCTCGAACCTCGCAGTCCCATCAGTTATCGTCAAAACACCCTGAAAATACCGCAGGCTTCGCGGCCGTAATAATTGAAGAGCTCAGCATGGCAAGCGAGAGCGCGGATGGAAGACACCTCGAAATTGAGAGAGGTAAATGGAGAACCGGCCTTGAATTAGGGGCGGAGAGATATTAGTCCCGGCGTATGAGACCTTCCACCGAGACCGAGGATCGTTAAATTGCAGCCTCTCTAAATCCGCGAGGCTTACGGCTC